>NC_088270.1:6322500-6582500 GCF_036013445.1 Caloenas nicobarica | reverse complement strand
ACTTGGAGAGGCAGAAACGTGCCCTTGAGAGGGAGAGCCACCTCCTGACAAAGGAAGGCTCTCCAGAAGCGGGCAAGGAGGCACAGAGGCTGCAGCAGAAAAGTGCTCAACTAGCTGCCCTGGCCTGCCAGCTGCAAGAAAGATGCAGACAACTGCAGGCGACCATCCATGGCCTCATCAATACTCGAGTGCCGCTGCCCACCCAAAGCCAGCAGCTTTTTCAGGAACCTGAACGGCTGGAAAGGGAAAGATCCAGCCGTATCACTTCCAGGCCACCCCACGCTGACCCGGGAGCAGACAAGGAGTCCATCCTCCTGGAGGCCATGAGAAAACAACCGGCAGAGCTCCGGGCATTCATAGCTCGATACAGCTATGATCCTTTCCATGCTCCCAATGAGCGGCCTGAACTAGAGCTTCCTCTGGTTGCTGGACAATATCTTTATTTCTTTTAGACGTGGATGAAGATGGTTGGTATGCGGGAGAGCTGACCGACGGCACAAGGGGTTTCGTCCCTCTAATCTTGTCGAAGAAGTTTCAGATGACGAACCACCTGATGACAGCAGCATCTCTTCAGAGTCAAGTGACTGGTAGCAGGACACAGATGATATCTGTCCTGTCGTCTCACATGTTCTTATTAAATCTTTTCTTAGTGTAATCTCTGTGTAATCATCCATTTGCTCCTGTGCGTATGTGACCTGAAAGGACTATGAACCAGCAACTGGGCGGCTTGTGTGGCTGGACTGGATGCCAGTTACTGGACCCAACCAGGGCTTGTAGGGACCCCTGGCTTGTGGTGCCAGCTACTGGTGTGGCTTACAGGGCAGCTGGAGGTCTCAGCGCAGCTGAGAACAAGAAGAGAACACCCCGAGACTCTTTCCAGTCTTTTGAAGTTGGAACAAAGAGCATGTGAGAACCTACAGTTATCTTAGTTGTTGCCTGGGAGCCAAGGTCTTCCTGAGCTCTCTGTCTGCAGGTGCGCAGGCAGCCGGGAAGCGGGGCAGGGATGGGACAGACCTTGACTGACATCTGGGCTGATCAATGACAATATTCCACACCATTAGCGTCACGCGCCATATTTAATGAGTCGGGATTTCCAGCTTGGACTTCTCCTGGTACCTCGACTGTTGTTGCTGGGCTGGATGTTCAAAGGGAATGTCTCCTCGTCATGCAACTTATGCTCCATGGAGTAAGTGGGTTACACTGATCACCCAACGGGCTGGAATAGGGAATCCCAATCACCCAGGGATATTAGAAGTGAACATAGACTGGCCAGAAGGTAAAGACGTCAGAGTGTCACTAGATGAAGAGCAGGTGACCACGTGCTGAAGCGGTCCCACCATATAATAAACGACCGCAGAATGGGAAGCGCTGTGCCTTGTTCACTGTTGGGTCCATCTGAAAATGAGGAGAAACTTCTTTACTTTGAGATGCCTGAGCCCTGGGACAGGCTGCCCAAAGAGGTTGTGGAGTCTCTTTCTCGGAAGACATTCAAACCTGCTTGGACGTGACCCTGCATGATCTGCTCTGGTGACCCTGCTTTAGCAGTGGGTTGGACTAGATCGTCTCCAGCTGTCTCTTCCAAACCCAACCATTCTGTGATTCTGTGATTTTGTGTCCAGTTCTGGGCCCCTCAGTTCAAGAAGGATAGGGAACTGCTGGAGAGAGTCCAGCGCAGGGCCACGAAGGTGATTAAGGGAGTGGAGCATCTCCCTTATGT
This sequence comes from Caloenas nicobarica, assembly GCF_036013445.1. Taxonomy (NCBI): domain Eukaryota; kingdom Metazoa; phylum Chordata; class Aves; order Columbiformes; family Columbidae; genus Caloenas; species Caloenas nicobarica. Next base: position 6,580,783 of record NC_088270.1, on the reverse strand, counting down.
GGAAAGGCTGAGGAAGCTGGGTCTCTTTAGCTTGGAGCAGAGGAGACTGAGGGGTGACCTCATTAATGTTTATAAATATATAAAGGGTGGGTGTCACAAGGATGGAGCCAGGCTCTTCTCGGTGACAACCAACAGTAAGAGAAGGGGTAATGGATTCAAGCTGGAACACAAGAGGTTCCACTTAAATTTGAGAAGAAACTTCTTCATGGTGAGGGTGCCAGAGCCTGGACCAGGCTGCCCAGGGAGGTTCTGGAGTGTCCTTCTCTGGAGATATTCCAAACCCGCCTGGACACCTTCCTGTGTAACCTCATCTGAGTGTTCCTGTTCTGGCAGGCGGATTGGACTGGATGAGCTTTTGAGGTCCCTTCCAATCCCTAACATTCTGTGATTCTGTGATTCTGTGAAATGTCTGAGTTCAATGGTGAAACAAAAGAACAGCCTGGTCCTTTTCACTGTCCTGCCGTCTGTGGGCATGCTGGGACTTCCTCCTTTCCCTGAAGTCCTCCCAGACTAACAGGGACGTGTCATCTGTGCAGCCCATGTGCCATGAGGAGAAACAGTGTTGACCATGAAGGGGGCAGCAAATAACTGCAGAAGCAAAGGGGCAGCCCCGCCTCGGCTTCAGAGCTGCCCAAAGCTGCCCTGAGCCCCTGGTGCCTGGACATTTGTATGTCCCTGCTGCCCTGCAGGGCCAGCCAGTGCTGAGGAACCCCCGGGACGGACACAAAGGACAGTTGTCAGACCCCATAGGGAGAGTGACTGGGCTCTGTCCTTTCTTCTGGACACAGAAGGATGCCCTGGGCCCTGCCAGGACAGGGCGTCACTCCTCCTCAGCAACAGGGGAAGGCAAGGCCCGACGAAGGCCCTGGGTGCTGGGCTTGGCATGGCAGGTGTGGCCACGGGCAGAACCCCGTCTGCTGCCAGGTCCCAGCCTGGCCAGAGCAAGCAGGGAAAGACTTGGTGGTCCAGAGCAAGTCCAGGACAGCTCCTCTCCTCCTCCTGTTCCCTCCTGTCCCCCTGTCATATCCTCTCGCCTTCCCCCGCATCCACCCCTTCTGTCCCTTCCTGAGCAGGCCCAGAACCCACGAGCGGACTGCGGGATGGCAGAGCTGTGCACACACTTGTGCCGCTGGGAGAAGAAGTCCAGGTGCAATGGCCCTTCTGTCCACAGGCCCAATGTCCAGCCAGCTCAGGAGCAGCTGCGGGGCCGGGGCAGCTCAATGAGGAGAGGCCTGGGCTGCCCTGCCCACCTGGCAACAGCCGTTGGTCATGGCTGAGCCAGGAGGATTTTTCAGGGAGTTTTTTATCCGTATAGAGAGAGTCTCAGACAACATACCTCCTAATTCACCCTTACCTCTTCTCCATTTCCTCTGTACCTGTACTACATGGGAAAGAACCCTGCTGTTGCACAGGGTGACCAGGGATGGGAATTGGTGGGAAATGCAGGAATGAAGGGACGTCTTGCAGCTGTATTGGACAGTGTGGAACTGTTTCAGGAACAGGTGAGCAAATGGGATGATCTGAAAGAAGAAAAAAGTATTTCTCTCACAGTGATATTCTTGCAGCAGCCCCATTTCCTCACTTTTTGTTTGTACACTTGTCTAATCCTGTACTGCTGACAGTTCAGATATTACCTTTAAAAAAACCCCATAAAAACAGGGGGGTCAAAATCCTCCCAAAGGGTCTGTGTGTGGATCAAATCCATAACGCAAACATTTTGCTGGCAAGCAACAGTAATCCACATTTGGTTTATACTCATTAGATATTTCAGGTTTTCTTCTTCTTTTGATGTAGTGGTCCAAACAGCAAAGACAATTGTTTTGAATGTGGTTTTGACTGGCATGAGATCATTAACAAGTACTAAACTCTGTTTCCAAGCCTTTTGAATACTACTGTAAATGTTTGCTGTAGATCAAATTTCCCACTGATTTTCCTGTTTTCAAGTGGAAAAGATGTCAGAAGGTGATAGGAGTACCTTCAAAAATTAGCTGAAAACCGGAACCCTTCCTACTCAGTCTTCATACTCGCAAAGAGATGAGACTTGCTGTTGTGGGAGTGGGGGCGGATATGAATTGTGACATGACCGATTTCTGTGGAAAATCCAAAAATTCAACTGGGATCTCCTGAGATCCTGTGACAGATGCACTCGACCCCACCCAGCCAAACCAGCAGCAGTCTGGTAGAGGCTCCAGAGGAGGAAAAGGCCTGAGCTGCAGCTGGGCTGAGAACTCCTTTTAGGAAACCTCCAAGGAAGCACAACAGCTAACTGAACACCGATCAGTTGTGGGTGCAGGGAGTCTTGTGCAGACCTTTCCCACTGTGTGCAATTTGACTATGAGCCGACCACTTTATTCCATAAATATGATAGCCTGGGTGAGCTACTGTGAGCTCTCCCTGCTAGACAAGCGTGGCCGTATGGCAATGATCTTTCATTAATCACAGGTCACTGGGTTAATTTCAGTTTTATAATAACTATTTAGAATAAATAAGTACATTTTAAATAGAATTAATCACTTAGAACTATAAGGTTGTGTGACTTTTAATATATGTCCTACTTTGCGTTACTTAGAAACCTAAATTTGCTATAATCTTAAACCATGTTGTAAAGTTTTGCTCATATTTACCCAACTTGTGTCTACTTGATGAAAACAAAGCAGCTACAAACCACCAGCAGCACCTGCAAGATGAGCCTGTTCTGCACTTTACTAAGCAAAATAGGATTCATTTGGACAAAATAATTTGGACTTCAAGGCCAGCATGAAGCAGCTACAAACTATCGACAACATCTGCAGCTAAACAAGATAAAGGCCTGTCTGAAGACAGTGAAAGAATCCAATGAGAAGCAAGAAGACTCCAGACTCAAATAGTACTACTGGACTGAAACATGGTATGAGGGGCAGGTAAATAGTCTCTGGGGGTGTAATTACCTGGGGGTTTCTATGCTTATTTTGGCACCTCTGTGAAGGTACCCACCTCGAGCTGACCCTGCTGCTGTACTAATCCATTCAGATCCAGACTTTGGAGTGTCCTGACACCAGGCCGCTAGAGGGGACATAAGCAAGTTGAGATGCAGAATTATAAAACTTCGACATCCTAGCCAAGCAATATAAAGAACTGGATATGCCCATAGGCATATATCACCCATAGGGTGATAAACACACATAATCCCTTATCTGTTTTCCCTGACCTTTTTTGTCTCTTAGACACGAACCATTGGCCATGTCTGGGACTAAGTTTGGATCCAGCCGCACCTGGACTCCTCTCTGAGAAGGAGTTTAGAAAGCAAGGGGTCCATTCTGAGCCCCACGGCTCAATGTGAGGGCCCCCCTCTACCCTTTCACATTTCTCATGTCTGCATAAACCGTTCTAAAACAACTCTTGCTTGATTCTCTTTGGCATAGGCTGGCCAGAAGGTAAAGACGTCAGAGCGTCGCTAGATGAAGAGCAGGTGACAAGGTGCTGAAGCGGTCACACCATATAATAAATGACCGGAGAATGGGAAGCGCTGTGCCTTGTTCACTGTTGGGTCCTGTTATATTGTGGGAAAGCACCAGAGATGCAAAGCTGCTGTGTGGAGTCCCACGCAACAAGCTGCAGAAGCCACTAAAGGACAAGAGAGATCAAGTCAGTTTGCAGAGGTGAAAGCCATCCAGCTGGCTTTGGACATTGCTGAACGAGAAACACGGCCGGTGCTTTATCTCTACACTGCCTCATGGATGGTGGAAAATGCCTTGTGGGGGTGGTTACAGCAATGGAAGAGGAGCAACTGGCAGTGCAGAGGCAAACCCATCTGGCTGCTGAATTATGGTTTGCTATTGCTGCCGGCTAGAGAACCTGCCTGTAAGAGTGTGTCTCGTGTGCCTAAAAAAGTCGGGTCACTGAAGAACAGAACAGCCAGCAACTGGATTGAGCTGCCAGGATTGAAGTGTCTCAGCCCAGATTTGGGCTGGCAACATCAAGGTCAACTATTTCCTTGGCTGCAGTGACCATGAGATGGTGGAGTTCAGGATCCTGCATGGAGGAAGCAGGACAATTAGTAGAAGGAGGTGCTGGGGAGCTCCGGGGTGCCAGGAGGAGCTGGGAAGCCCTTAGAGTTGGAGCTGTCAGCAGCGTGCACTGTTCAGAGGAAAGAGCCTCCGATGCTGTGCTGAGGGGGAGCAAACAAGGAGCCCCATGCAGGAGGGTTTGGGGATTTGCCTGGCAGCCGGTGCTAGGGACTCCCCTTCTCCCACATTGCTGGGTTTCTCCTTTCCCTCGTGCCTTTCAGTGGCTTTAGCCTCCTTTTCCTCCCCCGTTCTCTTGTAGATCCTCAACCACATCCTGGAGATGCTGGAGGGAGTTCAGACACAATTCCCACAGGGCACAGACCCGTTTCCTCCCCACAGGATTTGCACGGCCTGGCAGCAAACACGCAGTGCTGGAGGAGGCCTCTACAACCTGGGCAGTACCTGCTTCCTCAGTTCCGTCCTGCAGTGTTTGACGTACACCCCACCACTGGCCAACTACTTGCTGTCTCGCCAGCACAGCCAGTCCTGTGAGTCATTGCTACGCGTTCTTTTACACCTCTTGGGCAGCTCTAAATGTTGAAAAAACCACAGTGACTCTGGAAAGACAGCTCTGAATTTTCCTCTAGAAGCTGCCTTTGAACATCACGCTCCGAGCGGGCTCAGCACAGCGTAGGGAGCGCGTCAGTTCGATGCCAAACGCCGTGCTCGTACTCCCAGGGAAGATCGTTGCTTGCTTCCCGTGGCTGCTGACGTGCATTCGAAAGGCGTGCCTGTAGGGAGCCTTTGGCATTTGGCGTTCCTGCTGCTGCCCAAGACTGCTAAGATGGAGCATGTGGGCACCCGGGATTCTCAGAGTTGCACCACAGCTGGCTTCTGCAGTGCCCCACTGCTGTGGTAAACGATACGGTCACTGGTGAAGCACGAGGACGGGACAAGCTCTAGCAAGGCGAATGAGGTGGCGTGAACATGATCAGAAACGTCTGTGGGATTGTATTAGAAGCTGGAATTTTAGGGAGGAGAAAAATCATTCCTTGTTTCTCAAACCCTTGAGTCTTCCTTCTATCCCTCCCCGCTTAGGTGTGGAGGAAGGCTTCTGCATGATGTGTACAATGGAAGTGCACATTAAGGAGGTCCTGTCTTGCTCAGGCAGTGCCATCGCACCTACGGCTGTTGTCAGTGAGCTGCAACGTGAGTCAGTTGAGATGGTTTCATTTGGAGGTATTTTACGTTTCTGAAGACACCCTTGTGTAATTGCTTTCTGCGGGTTCATGTTAAGGAGGAGAGCTTTTAGAAAGGTCAGTTTTCTTTCTTTTTTCACTGAGATCAACATGAAAACCTTCTTCTTTCTCAGGAATAGGAGAACAGTTCCAGCTTGGCGCCCAGGAAGATGCGCATGAATTCTTTGGCTGTGCCGTGGGTGCCACGCAGAGAGCTTGTTTGAGCAGCGAGTAAGCATGAGCACATGACCATGGAGATGTTCTCTAGCCCTTTTGACTCCTTCCTTTAAATCATCAGTGAAACCCTCTCTCCGGGGCTCTCCTAACAAGGAAAATTCTTGGAAGAGCAAAGTCTCTGCCTTCCACCTTCTGAGCAGCGATTACCATTTCTTCCCAGCCGGGACACATCGTCTCAAGCCAGCACACTCATTGATCAGGTGTTTGGAGGATTTCCAAGATCCAGAGGTAATTTCTTAAAATATCACTGTCCTTAGAACGGTCTGTGGCTCTTTCGCTGTTTGGGTTAAACTGCTTTTTGCATACGGCAGCATGTCCGGGGTGTATTGGGCATTGAAATGGGCAGAGTTAGTCTCTTCCCAACCTGAGAAGCTTTTCTCTTTGCCTTCCAATTACGTGCTGGAGCTGCAAAGCCATTTTGGACACCTACGAGGCATTCCTTGATATTCCTTTGGATATCCAGGTAAGATACTTGGAAATGCTGGTGCAAAATGTTTCAAGGTCCCTGCAGGGGCCTCCTTTATCTCCAGTAAACTCCACTGAATTCAAACTGTGAGCTGTTCCCAGGCAAGAGTGTGGTGGTGGATGGCAAGGGAACTGGACTTGTGTGCTCCTTCCGTAGAAGCCCTGTAAATGGTCTCCCTGTGCCGGGTGCCAGCCGGACAAAGAGCAAGGATGGTATCGACAGCCATGACGACGCTGTCCTACCACCCTGCTTTGGACTCCTCAGTACGCACATGATTGCTGGATGGGTGGCTTTCGTGGCTTTTGCTATTTTGGACCAGGCAGAGCACAGGACACTCTGGTGCTGCCCAGGGGTAGCTGTTTATTGGGATAACGCTGGCACCACTTGGGGAGCGGTTTCTTGGGATTTTGAGATTCTGGGAGCTCAGTGCTCTCCTTTCTCATCCAGGCAGCCTCATCTGTCACTGGAACTCTGGAAGACTTTGTCAGACCTGAGCAGCTGGATGCCAAAAACAGCTATAAATGTAGCAAGTAAGATCTTTACTAATGACATCTTCACAGTGTCACGGTCCATTCAGTGATGGCCTCATGATGGCTCATTTACCTTGATCTCGAGGTGCAAAATTAAGGCAACCAAAATGCCAAGGGGTTATAATTCAGTCAAGCAGTGTTGCTTTATTAATTTTCCCACAAAGCGGCACGTGATAGAAAGAGAGTAGAGGAAAAGGGAAAGGTAAAAAGAAAAGGTGGAAATGAGGCTGGGTTTACCACCGAATGAGCTCCCAAGGCGTCCATCTGGTCTCGGGTCCCGTGACGAGAGTCCTGCCGGTCCTCCGTCATGGTTCAGAATCCTCCGGTGGGGAGATCTCCATGATGTCCCGTAAGGAGTTGTCTTTTATGCTTCTTCACCCCCCCTCACTCCCGTAGATCGAGGCCAATCTCCACCTTTATTGCGCAATCCAGGCTTAACTGTACAGGCCCAGAAAGTCCTCGCTTCACTTGCCAGAGCCCGTCTGCGCCTGCGTTGCCTCAGTTCAGGGGTCTCTTACCGGTCCGTTGGGTGACGTCAAGACCCTTGTCAAACCTCTGCGCATGCTTTCCTTCGTTAGCCTTTGTTACAGGGAGGAGGTGGGGGGCAAGTCTGGCTCAAGCAACAGGTCAAAACCCATCTTCTGGACAGCAATTATTGTCCTCGGGTCGGAGAGGCCTTTGTAACGCAATTCCTCTCAGGTGGTGGGGGCAAGTTTGGCTTAGGCAGCAGATAGAGTCCACACAGCACCTGTAGCCCCCAGGGCGGAGAGACCTGCACAACACGATCCCTTGATTCAGGCTTCTCTCCAAATCATCGTCCAATTCTTTCTCTCAGTCCATTCTGTTCTCCAAGTCCCTCATAGCGGTGCTCAGGCAGAAACTGTTCTTCGGACTGACTCTCACACACAGTAGATATCAGGTTATGGTATTCCATGACTGAGAGCACTAGTTAGGTTTTGACTTCACTGAGAAAGCCAGTTGTGACACAGCTCGCGCTTTTGTGTGTTTGTTTGTTCTTCTTCCCCGTACAACTAAACCACCTGAATCATCCACAACGTGGAAAATCGTGCATTTGTTTCTAAGATGGGTACATTTTTTTCCCCTTCTGCCTGAGCTGGGCAAAACAAGCCTTAACACAACCCTACATAGATGGGGGGCAGAGTGTGGAGAAGACAGGTTGCAACCGTTGGGTCTGTGTTTGTTTGCAAGGTGTGAACAGCTGGTCAGTGTGTCCAAGAGACTTACAATCCATCAGTTCTCCAATGTCCTGACAGTGTGCTTGAAGAGATTTGATCCTTTCTCTGGCAGAAAGATTGGCAAGGTATGTAAACAAGTGCACAGCCACCTTGTCTGCTTGGAAGGAGTCCTCTCCCGAAGGAGAACGCTTGTTTTGGAAGTTGTTCGTGTCTGCACACGATGGCTATGGAGTGCAGCTGTCTGAGAAAAAGCAATGCAATAGCTCTGCCTTGCTCTTTCCCTTGTGGACAGAGCAAAGTTCGAGGGTGAAGATAAGCACCTGGGTGCTCCTAAAGAGTTGGTTTGGCCAAGAAGAGTTTTCTGCCACTTTGGTGATGAAATGGCGACACCTGTTTCTGATGAACCGAGAAGATCTCTTTCTATCCCTCTGGCCTGTGCTTGGTGACAAGATTTTCTCAGGCTGCTTCCTAAAGAGACTCAGGATAATTTTGGAATCCTCTTGGTCTCTCCTTAGGTTGTGCAGTACCCGGAGTATTTGGACCTTGGCGCATACACATCTCAGGCGGCTGGAGGACCACTCCTCTATTCCTTGTATGCTGTCCTGGTCCATGAAGGTTACAGCTGTCAGGCAGGACACTGTTACTGTTTCGTAAAGGTAAAAGCCAACTGCGTGATTTGCGTTGTTCTATTGTGTCCTTCGGTGACGTCTTGCCCGTGTTTTTGTTTTAAAAACCCTGCCATGCATCTGAAGATAGAATTGCCTTTCTTTGCAGGCCAGCGATGGACAGTGGTACAAGATGAATGATGACTCTGTGGTTCCGTGTGACATCAAGACGGTTCTCTGCCAGAGCGCTCATTTACTCTTCTATGTCAGGTAAGAACAAGCGTGAAAGGGTGTTCAGAATACACTCCCTCTCCTGTTACTGATCTTGTCCTTGCTGTTCTTCTCCGGTGGGCTATGCTTTCTGTCCTAAGAGAGAATGACCGTCCAGCTGAGTTCTGTCTGTTCTGCAGATGGCCAGGTCCTTTCTCCTTCCTCCTTGTTTGGCGCTGAATTCTTGCGCTTGTGTAAATTGCTAGCTGTCTGCTCTCTGGCGCTGGGTAGCTCTGAAAAGAGGTGAAATGGGGGTCCAAGAGGATATAAAGATGAGTTCCTGCTCTGAAAGGGACAGACGTGGCTGGCAGACCATGATCTAATTTCCAGCTTCCAGTCCTGGTTCAGTCTTCTGCGTGTCGTATCAAGTGCTGCCAGAAGATGCCAGGATGAGACTGAAGCCACGCGGAGGCCGCAAGGACAACCGTAAACTAAGATCCCTGTTTTTCCTCCAGGCACCATGATTTGACCCCTGGAGTGGGCGCCGAACACCAAGAGACACAGAGCGCTTGGTTGGCAAAGTGGGTTCGAGAGCTGGAGAGTTCATTTTCTGAAGGCTTCGTGGCACCGAGAAAGCCGGACTCACATCCTGGGTCATTAGGGGAGCAGCAGCCAGGGAAATACTCGTTTGAACAACAACGTGTGCCCCCCCAGTGCCCGTTCACCATGAGGCTGCAACTGAAAAACCACCATGCAGAAAGAGAAAACGGTCCTGTGCAGAGGAGGGTGAAAGTGCGCCCGAAAGAAAGTGGCGGAGGATGGAAGTGAGCTTTCTGGTGATCCAAACTTGAAAAGCAAATGCTAGAAAGGGGAGAAGATAAAGAAATCCAAAGAGAACACTGGAGAGGAGGAGTACGAAGGAGGCAGCGTTTGCAGCCTCACCTGGAAATGTTGCCGACCTCTCTGCCGGGTGTTCCAGGTGCACGGCTTACGGACAGAAGCGTTCAGTGCTTGTGACTGAAATTACTATCGCAACCAGCAATGGACCAACAAAGGCCACAGACAAACATGCTCAAGAGAATGCTGACCACTGAACTTGACGTTTATGACAGAAACAATAAAAATGCCGTCATAACCAAACCCAGTCCTCAGCGGTGCATCTGATTTCTCTAGAGACTTTGACCATGCAGGAAAGAATGGAACAGCTTGGGGTTTGGCTTTTGTTTGGGGTTGGTTTGTTTGTTTGTTTTTACTTCAGACTTTCTCTGTGAAAGCACCCTTGTCATCCAGAAGGTGGAAGCTTTCTACAGCTGCCGTACATATTAAATTAGCATGTAGAGATCTCGGCGAAAAAATGCCCAGGAATAGAGCATCTCCAGAGCTGCTCGATTAGAGGCTCAGGTCGCTTGTGTGGGATTCATCGTGTCTTCTCCCACGTGCAACATTTGACACTAGAGAGACAGTGCAAACACGGCATTACAAACACTGCCACTGACCGTCCCCATCAACAGGGTTACCTTGTTAACACAATGGGTTTCCGCTCTTCCTTCTTCCCTGTAGCGCTGAAGAAAGTGGTTCTCCTGGCAAACTTGGACAGTAGTGTTGGAGAAGAAAAGACAATGGCAACGAGTCTTGAGGATGATATTGCAGTGTCCTACAGGTTCAAGCACCTTCTGGCCCTCTCCTGACTGCTGCAATTTGTTGTTCTTTTTGTTGTTTTTTCCCTTTTCGTAAACATGTCATCACAGAGGTGCCACCACCATTGCTGATTGGCTCAGCCTTGGCCAGGTCTGTCTTGGAGCCGGCTGGACTTGACTCTATGGGACACAGTGGAAGCTTCTCGCAGCTTCGCATGGAGGCCGCCCCTGTAGCACTTTTGTACCTTTTTCCACCGAGGAGGGAGGTTGGTGGAGGGGCAGCTGCTCGGGGCCTGGCTGGGCAGCGGTTGGTTGGTGGGGAGCAATTGTTTTCATCTGCATCACTTGTCTTTCTTGGGTTTTGTTTCTCTCTCTATTTGCCTTTTCATTACTATACATACTTATTCTCATTATTTAATTTCCCATATTAAACTGCTTTGATCTCAGCACACGAGTTTTTTCACGTTTACTCTGATTCTCCCCATCCATTTCCTCAGCCCATGGATCTCCCCTGTGAAACGTCCATGAAACGTCACAACACCCCGTTGAGCTCATGGAGTCCGTGGCTTTGGGCTCCGTCTGTCCCGTGGCCACTCCGGACAGCACAGGTGTCTGTTCCGTGGGGTCACGGGCACCAAACCCAGCTCGGGTGGGAACCAAGAGGGTCCCCTCGTTTTCAGGGCCCAAAACGCCATCTGTAGCATCTGCCCGTCCTTTGGAGTGCCCGGAGCCTCCTTCTTAGGGTCCAAATCCTCATGTTGAGGGTCCTGACATGTCTTTCATTACCCGTGGCCTTTGCTCAGAGCCCCCAGTTTCATTTCTAAGAGGAGCTCGTTGCGTGGCAGCAAGCGCCCAGAAGTCGGTGTGGGAGTGAGGACAGCCAGTGGCATTTGAGGAGGCGGGGAGAAGGTCCGTGATTGACATGTAACCAACCAATAAAGCTTTCAGGCTGCAGGGCAGGTGGCAAGGCTTGGAAAAGGCTGGGCACTGTGAAGGGTGGGCCATGCTGGCTCCACCAATCATGCCTGGAAGGAGAGTGGCGCATGGGTGATTGACAGGCTTTCTGACCAGTCATTTGATGGGAGGATTGTCATGGAGGCATCCCAAATATAAGTTTAGGCGGACTAGCACTCCGATAACATAAGATAAAGGTTTGGATATTAGGTTAGGAAATTATTTGGGGTGCAGCAAAATAAGAATGAGGATCCACAGCGTGCATATACGCACTCACAAGGAAACAAACCAGAGCCCCCTCTGCCCCGTTTTGCCCATAATAGATAAACACTAGCCTACTGTGGCCAGGACTTTACACTCGTCTGCCCCAGACGAGGAAGGTACACTTGCCTACCAGGCAAGGACTTATTAAAGCATATACTCAGTAATTTATCACTCACCCACACGTGGAGGTGAGGCGCTCCCACTCCCGGGAGGTTACCTTAGACGGCTTCTCCGTCTAAGGGGAGGGACTCCGGCAGCATGGCAGACCCGCAGCTCCGAGGAGACCACACCAAGGGCAGTCGCTGGCGGGAACCCCGTTTTTAGTCTGATCAGATCTGGCTGTGGATATTCCAGAAGCTTCTCGGCTTCTCTATACCCCACCCCCTCGAGTGTGGGCCTTCGAGAAGCTTCTCAGCTTCTCTGGGCTGTGGGCGCTCTTGGCCCCTCCTCTGCTAACGACCCTGCCCACCGACTCTGGGTCTCCACAAAGAGCCATTAGCTGCCCCATTGAAGGCCCCAGTTCTGAGAGGGGGATGTGCAACTGCCACACCAGTTCTCAGGGCATGTGGGGGAGGAAAGTGCAACTGCCAACACAAGGATCAAGGGTTCGTTCCCAGGCAGCCAATCAGAGGAAAGGCCCAGCAGCCCCCAGCCCCCGGCCCATGGCCCCTGTGCCACCTCCCTCCCCTCCGCCCCGGCCACCCCCATGTTCTAGAGCCCCCGTCTCCATGGCAGCCGCCTGCTCACACAGTCAGTATCCCGGGCCGTGCCACTAGACGGCAGCCGTGGGCCACCCGGCTTCTCGCCGCCAGCGCCGACCTTGTCCCACCCCTGTGGCCCCTGCTGTTCCGTGGGCCGCAGCCCCTGCCGTGGGGCAGAGGCCCCACCAGGTCCCAGCACCCGCCCTCCTGGCACCTGCTGCTGCTGATGATGATGAGAGGAACAAAAGTCCCTGAGAAACCCCTGGGCATAATGGAACAAGACCAGGCCTAACGTAACAGGAACTTCATGGAGAAACAACAGCTCTTGTAGAGACTGGACATGAGGCAAAGCGGGATGTCCTTGGCTTGCGAGCTGGGAAAGCGGAGTGTTCCACTAAATGAAGAAAGAGCTGCGCGACTTCTGCTGAGTAGCAGCACAAAACGACACCACCCACGCTCAAGAGATCGGATCCAGGAGCCGACGCTGGGGGCACTGGGGCCAAGACACCGCGGACGCCAGAGACCCTCGATGAAGACCAATATGGATTTATTCCAAAGTACAAGTAAGCTGTGAGGGAAGACACAGGGAACTCCAGAGCTGCGACTCTAACTCTACTGAAAGGCTGAATCAGAACAAGGCAAAAATCAGGCACAGACAATGTGGGTTCACAAAGGGAAAGTGTTGTTTAACTGACTCGAAATCCTTCTAGGAAAAGGTCAGCCAACTTATGGATGGAGGGAAGGCGATGGATGTAGTTTCTCTGGATTTTAGTAGGGCTTTTATTTTTTTTTTCTTTTTGTCCTTTTTGAGGTGGCTGTGCTGTGGTGGGGGGTGGCAAAGGGAACCCCATGGGCAGGGCCAGGGCACAGCAACGTCCCAGGACCCCATGGGGAGCCCCGTGTCCGGGGTCTGTCCAGCGCAACTCCATTGTCTCCAGCCTGGGTAGATGTGAGAGTGGCCCTGCGGCTGACAGTCCCCAGCCTCGCGGTCACCACGTGTGGTCCCTTGAGTGCTGCTGCCCATGAGAATTCCCACCAAAAGTCCCCTGAAGAGGCAAAAGTCTTGACCCGCGATGTCGTGGTCACCGCAATCAAGGCTGACAGCGGTTCTTACATCCCTGATCTCCACTTCTTCCTTTGGAAGGACCAGAGTCAGGCGAGCATCTCTTCTTTTGGTCTACCTGTCACTTATGTAAAGAAGTTGTACCAAGACACCCTAGAAACCTGCTGGGCCCTCAGACGGTGTTTGTGATTTCCATCTTTGGATCCCTTCAGTTTTCACTGCAGAGTGTTGCAGCCAACCTGACACCGGGGTTGGCGATAGTTCCCTTCTGGGCAGGAGGCTCAGCTCGAGAGCCCCAGCCAGTCCCTTTCAGCCACTTCATCAGCTGGTGCTGCCAGCTCCTGGCGTGTTCCTTACGAGAAGGGATTCAGCAGGAGCTGAGTAGATCTAAATACGTACCTAATGCTCTAAACAGATCCTATGTCCGTCAGCGCGTCACAGGCCCATGTGGGGTGGAAGGAGCTTCAGAGGTCCCTAGTGGAAGCTGCAGCTCAAAGCAGTGTCAGCTCTGGTGTCAGACCAGGTTGCTCAAGCAATGTCAGTGTCTGCAGAGCATGCACACAAGCCAGGCAGCTGAGACACCATGATGGAAATGGAGACAGGTCTTGTGAGCAGTTCCCTCCACAAAGGGAGCTATCGGCATGCCAGGCCTTCGGGATTCCTAGGAACACCCCAGCTTTTGGTCCAGAGGAGTGTCAGACCTCCTGAGGTGTCCTGTCTCCTGCCCAAGACGGTGCTTTAGGATGTAGAGAAAATCAAAACAATGCCTGGGACTGGGCCAATTTCACCTTCACTGGCAAAATGCAGAGCAGGAGGGATCTCAGAGCTCCCACGTCTCGGCAGCAGGGGGAGGACTTACCAAAACGGATTTGCTTACAGAAATTCCTTCCTTTCGGAAAGAAGGCAGCAGAAGCACACATTGGTTATAACCTCTTTTTATTGCCACAATAAAGGTGCTCTCAGCCGGGAGCATGAGTCGGACCCTGTGTTACAAATCTTGGTTCCTTCTGAGCAGCTGTAAGACAACGCACATACTCACATTTACAATGTACATAAACTCTTGGCTCTGCCCATGATATTCTTGTTACCATTCACTTCTCAGTATTTCTGCGCGGGATGCCCCCCACATAAGCACTAGTAACACATATTTTTCAGCTGAGCCTGCACAATTTGGTTGCAACTTTGCTGCTTTCAGCCACTTTGGTGTAGTTTCTTCTGGCAAACCCGCTCGTATGGGTGAGGTCAGCCGGTCAAGCTTTCCTGCGCAGCTTGGAAGCATCTTTGCCTTCTGACCTTTTCTTACGTCAAATGCCACACCCTGCTTTGCATGGGATGCAGGACACAGCGCATGAGGCCACACGGCCCCACCCGCCACTGTGACGTGGGGCAGGACACACAGACACGGCCACGCTCGCCCAGCCCGGCCGTGGCAGATTCTGTCTGTGCTTCTGCTCCGTGAAGGACGGCAGCGGCTGCAGCGGGGTCAGGGGCTGCCGCCCGTCACAGAGCCAGGGACCGCGGCCGTTGGTGCCCTGTGGCAACAGCATTTGGTGGCCGACGCCATGACGTGGGGCAGAGCAGGACGGGGGCCGGCGACGTTCAGCCGCCCCGAGCCCCGAGCCCCTGGCAGCCTCGCGCAGGAGCAGGAGCAGGATCAGAGGCGGGAGCTGGAAGCGCTGCGGGCTGAGCTGGGGGAAGAGCGGCTCCGCACCCAAGAGCTGCGTCGCCGCTTCGCTGCCGAAACCCGGGAGCTGAAGGCGGCTCTGGAGAGGGAGCAGCAGTTCCTGGCAGAGCGGCTCCAGTGCCGGTGGCAGCAGCGACAGGCGCGGGAGCTGCGGCGGCTGCTGGAGCTGAGCCAGCGGCAGCGGGTGGCAGAGACCCGCCAGCTGCTGCGCTGGAAGGAGGCTGAGCTCCGCGAGGGACAGGAGCTGCTGCGGCGGGAGTGCACCGCCGCCGCTTACCAGGCGCGGGACCTGCAGCGGCAGCTGGCCCGGGAGATGGGGAGGCCCAGCAGGAGCGGCAGGGAGGCCCGAAGCAAGCTCCGGGACCTCCTCAGCAAGCTCCGCTGGGAGACGGATGGCGACCAGCCCACCCACATCCACCACCTCCAGAACCAGCTGCAGCTGGAGAGGAAACTCTTCATCAAATACATCCTGCAGCGGTTCGAGGGCGAACTGCCCGCCTGCGCCGGCACGGCCCAGCCCCAAGGCCCTCCTGCGCACCAGGGCCAGCAGGAGACACAGAGATCCTGCTCCTCCAGCACAAGCGGGCCCCAGGCCCTGGCGCCACCACAGCAAACACCGCCAGAAAGCCACAGCGCTGGGTGGCAAACAGCACGCAAGGCTGTGGCAGCTGCTCAGCTCCAGCTGCCAGAGGGGGAAGCCTTGGTGCTGCTGGGCAGCACGTGCAGCCGCCTCCGGGAGAAGAACACCTGCCTGCAGCGTCTTCGAGAAGACTTGGAGAGGCAGAAACGTGCCCTTGAGAGGGAGAGCCACCTCCTGACAAAGGAAGGCTCTCCAGAAGCGGGCAAGGAGGCACAGAGGCTGCAGCAGAAAAGTGCTCAACTAGCTGCCCTGGCCTGCCAGCTGCAAGAAAGATCCAGACAACTGCAGGCGACCATCGATGGCCTCATCAATACTCGAGTGCCGCTGCCCACCCAAAGCCAGCAGCTTTTTCAGGAACCTGAACGGCTGGAAAGAGAAAGATCCAGCCATATCACTTCCAGGCCGCCCCACGCTGACCCAGGAGCAGACAAGGAGTCCATCCTCCTGGAGGCCATGAGAAAACAACCGGCAGAGCTCCAGGCATTCATAGCTCGATACAGCTATGATCCTTTCCATGCTCCCAATGAGCGGCCTGAACTAGAGCTCCCTCTGGTTGCTGGACAATATGTTTATGTCTTTGGAGACGTGGATGAAGACGGTTGGTATGTGGGAGAGCTGACCGACGGCACAAGGGGTTTCGTCCCCTCTAATCTTGTCGAAGAAGTTTCAGATGACGAACCACCTGATGACAGCAGCGTCTCTTCAGAGTCAAGTGACTGGTAGCAGGACACAGATGATATCTGTCCTGTCGTCGCATATGTTTTTATTAAATCTTTTCTTAGTGTAATCTCTGTGTAATCTTCCATTTGCTCCTGTGCATATGTGACCTGAAAGGACTATGAACCAGCAACTGGGCGGCTTGTGTGGCTGGACTGGATGCCAGTTACTGGACCCAACCAGGGCTTGTAGGGACCCCTGGCTTGTGGTGCCAGCTGCTGGTGTGGCCTACAGGGCAGCTGGAGGTCTCAGCGCAGCTGAGAACAAGAAGAGAACACCCCGAGACTCTTTCCAGTGTTTTGAAGTTGGAACAAAGAGCATGTGAGAACTTAAAGTTATCTTAGTTGTTGCCTGGGAGCCAAGGTCTTCCTGAGCTCTCTGTCTGCAGGTGCGCAGGCAGCCAGGAAGCGGGGCAGGGATGGGACAGACCTTGACTGACATCTGGGCTGATCAATGACAATATTCCACACCATTAGCGTCACGCGCCATATTTAATGAGTCGGGATTTCCAGCTTGGACTTCTCCTGGTACCTCGACTGTTGTTGCTGGGCTGGATGTTCAAAGGGAATGTCTCCTCGTCACACAACCAATGCTCCATGGAGTAAGTGGGTTACACTGATCACCCAATGGGCTGGAATAGGGAATCCCAATCACCCAGGGATATTAGAAGTGAACACAGACTGGCCAGAAGGTAAAGACGTCAGAGTGTCACTAGATGAAGAGCAGGTGACAACGTGCTGAAGCGGTCCCACCATATAATAAATGACCGCAGAATGGGAATCGCTGTGCCTTGTTCACTGTTGGGTCCTGTTGTATTGTGGGAAAACACCGGAGATGGAAAGCTGCTGTGTGGAGTCCCACGCAACAAGCTGCAGAAGCCACTAAAGCACAAGATGGATCAAGTCAGTTTGCAGAGGTGAAAGCCATGCAACTGGCTTTGGCCATCGCTGAACGAGAAACACGGCCGGTGCTTTATCTCTACACTGTCTCATGGATGGTGGAAAATGCCTTGTGGGTGTGGTTACAGCAATGGAAGAGGAGCAACTGGCAGTGCAGAGGCAAACCCATCTGGCTGCTGAATTATGGTTTCCTATTGCTGCCAGCTAGAGAACCTGCCTGTAAGAGTGTGCCTCGTGTGCCTAAAAAAGTCGGGTCCCTGAAGAACAAAACAACCAGCAAGTGCATTGAGCTGCCAGGATTGAAGTGTCTCAGCCCAGATTTGGGCTGGCAACATCAAGGTCAACTACTTCCTTGGCTGCAGTGACCATGAGATGGTGGAGTTCAGGATCCTGCATGGAGGAAGCAGGACAATTAGTAGAAGGAGGTGCTGGGGAGCTCCGGGGTGCCAGGAGGAGCTGGGAAGCCCTTAGAGTTGGAGCTGTCAGCAGCGTGCACTGTTCAGAGGAAAGAGCCCCCGATGCTGCGCTGAGGGGGAGCAAACAAGGAGCCTCATGCAGGAGGGTTTGGGGATTTTCCTGGCAGCCGGTGCTAGGGACTCCCCTTCTCCCAGATTGCTGGGTTTCTCCTTTCTCTTGCCTTTTGCGGCTTTAGCCTCCTTTTCCTCCCCCGTTCTCTTGTAGATCCTCAACCACGTCCTGGAGATGCTGGCGGGAGTTCAGACACAATTCCCACAGGGCGCGGACCCGTTTCCTCCGCACAAGATTTGCACGGCATGGCAGCAAGCACGCAGTGTTGGAGGAGGCCTCTACAACCTGGGCAGTACCTGCTTCCTCAATTCCGTCCTGCAGTGTTTGATGTACACTCCACCACTGGCCAACTACTTGCTGTCTCGCCAGCACAGCCAGTCCTGTGAGTCATTGCTACGCGTTCTTTTACACCTCTTGGGCAGCTCCAAATGTTGAAAAAACCACAGTGACTCTGGGAAGACAGCTCTGAATTTTCCTCTAGAAGCTGTCTTTGAACATCACGCTCAGAGCGGGCTCAGTACAGCGTAGGGAGCGCGTCAGTTCGATGCCAGACGCCGTGCTCGTACTCCCAGGGAAGATCGTTGCTTGCTTCTTGTGGCTGCCGAAGTGCATTCGAAAGGCGTGCCCCTAAGCAGCCTTTGGCACTTGGTGTTCCTGCTACTGCCCAAGGCTGCTAAGATGGAGCATGTGGGCACCCGGGATTCTCAGAGTTGCACTGACCCGTGGAAAATGACCTTACAACCTGTTAGATTGTAAAGCAGGTATGTTTATTTCAGCGCTGGACACACGGGGAAATAATTTTCACCAAAGACGTGTGCAAATTTCCAGTAGCTGTGAGCTTAGTTAAATACTGTAAAGTGTTACATATTCATGAAAGTTCTAGGAATGCCTATACATATTCATAACCTGTCCCCAAGAAGGCGGTTCTTATTACAATGAGTTCCGGGAAATCATTTCCATAGTCTCCACCTTTGGCCCCTCCTGGTTGCGCCTGTGCAGTGATCGTGGACTGGGGTCATCTTCTCTGTACACGTTCACCTCTGGCCTGGTGTGACGAGTTGGCTGGGACTCAGAGTGCTGAGTTGGTTAGAACTGGCATATCTCCTGTCCTGTGTCCAAGTTTTGGTTATCTAATTCACCCAAGGATGCACCAAGGATGCACCCAAGATTTTGTCTCCCTGCAAGGCCTGTAAAGTCGTCAATAAACTTTTGTTTCTCTTACACAAGGCTAAGCAAAGCTAGGCAATTGTCATGTGGGTTAAGGGTTCTAAGTGTTGTGGGTTAAGGGTCTGCTCTCTAAGCATTAGCTCCTTAAGTGTTAGTTCTTTACATATTGATTCGTCAAGTGTTAATTAGTTAATTCCTTGGATCAGCCCCCCCTTTTCTAAGAGGTTAGTAAATTCTTTTACTAATATGATGATTCTTTATCTATGTTTTCTCTGACCGCAGGTAAGAAGGGTACTTCTACCTGAGAAAACCCATCTCTATCCTTCAAAGAACAAACAGATTTCAATGTTAATGCAAAAGTCAGGCTCCCGGTGTTTGCCTGCCATGCTGCTAAGCTCTTTTGGGGCAGCTGGCGATCATATGGCTGGTGCTCCGGCAGAAACGGCATCTTTTGGGCTGCGTCGGGAGCTTGCATTCTTTGGCGTGGTGACCCCGCTCACTGCAGTTGTAGCATTTGTCTCTTCTTTTGAATTTCTTCTTGCCGATGTATTAAGTGCCACCTGGGCCGGTCACCCATAAGGACCAGAAGGACCAAAAGGACCAAAAGGTCACCCAGAAGGTCCAGAAGGACCAAAACATGTCAAGGTAGATGTAACCTAATTTCTTTGATAGAATTTCAGAAATATTTTGGTTAATTACCACAAACTTAAAACTCTCTCCTGCAGAAGTGGGCAATGTAACATATATACTCTGATTGGTTTGATTCCAAAGCACCAATTTAAAGTGTCCCCCCATGGTTTTATTCAGATCTTGCCCATGCCAATTTTCATCCCACCCATGTGCTAAGGCTATGACCATAAGAAATACAATTTTCCAGGTTGCACCTGGGTTACTCGTCATGGTGCTTTGCAGGCTTTCTTCATTTCAGAATGATGGATCCAGGCGTTCTGTTCTTTAATCTTGATAGCAGTGAAAGATGTCAGGAGGATTTGAAATGGACCTTCCTATTGTGGTTCCAAAGTCTTTTCTGCAAGAGACTTCACATACACATAGTCTCCCAGTTGGATGTTATGTACTGGCCCATCCGAACTCCTGCTCCAAGTCCCAAACATGCTTCCCAATTTTGTTATGTTGTTTACCCAATGCCACCATATAAGAAGTCATAATTTCATCCCTTGTTTGTGTAGACATTCCCTTCTGTACACTATAGGGTCTCCTATACAGGATTCCAAAAGGACTTAACCCTTCCTTTGCTCTTGGCCTTGTTCGTATATGCAAGAGGGCCAAAGGCAAAGGCTGAGGCCAAGCTAAGTTCACCTCCAGCCCCAGTTTTACAATTTGTTGTTTAATTAGATGATGCATTTTTTCTACCTGGCCACTGGATTGAGGACCGTAAGGGGTATGTATTTGCCAGTCTATTCCCAAGTGCTGACTGACTTGCTGTATAACTTTTGAAATGAAATATGGCCCTCTATCAGAGGATATAACAGCTGGAACTCCAAACCTTGGTATTATTTCTTGTGCTAATGTTCTAGTTACCTCCCAAGCTTTTGCGGTTCTGGCAGGGAATGCTTCTGGCCAACCTGAAAAGGTATCAATCAGTACCAACAAATATCGGTACTCCCCTTTTCTTGGGAGTTCCGAAAAATCAATTTGCCATTGTTGCCCAGGTCCTTTTCCTTTCCCAATTTGACCCATTTCTGGCTTGGGTGTATTCTTGGGATTAGTCTGGAGGCAAAGATCACATTGCTGTGTCACCTGTCTTATGGTAGTATACAAATTTCTAGCTATTATTTTCTGATCAAATGTTTATATAGTGCTTCTGCTCCCCAATGTCCCTTTCTGTGCTCTTCCCTTACTAAAGACCAAACTAAATAGGAGAGAACAATAAGTTTTCCTTGTGGGGTGTGAACCCACCCTTCCTTATCATATGATCTTTCTAAATCTATAATAAGTTTCCGGTCTTCCTTAGTATACTCTGGCTTACCTTCCAAAGAGACCTGCCTATCGGGGACTACGGCACTTTCTACTTTTACCTCTTGTTTAGCCGCCGATTTTGCCTCTCTGTCCGCCAGCTCGTTCCCTTTTTCCAATTCTGAGCTCACTTTCTGGTGTGCCTTGATATGCATGATTGCCACCTTCTTAGGAAGTTGCTGCTTCCAATAATTTCAATATCTCGTTTGCATGTTTGATATGTTTGCCTTGAGAGTTCAAGAGTCCTCTTTCTTTCCAAATTGCTCCGTGCACATGCACGACCCTAAAAGCATACTTAGAGTGCATATAAAAGTTCACAGTTTTACCTTGAGCTAGTTCCAGATCACAAGTAAGGGTGATTATTTCTGCCTTTTGTGTGGAAGTACTTCTAGGCAGAGGTCCAGATTCCATCACTTCGTGGCCAGTCGTTATAGCATGACCAGCATGCCTTTCACTGTTCAGGATATAGCTGCTTCAGTCCGTAAAGCAGTCCTCAGTGTTTTCCATAGAATTGTCCTTTAGATCGGGTCAGTGGGAGTCTGTTGCTTCGATGGTTTCCAGGCAATCGTGATGAACTGGTTCTCCAATGTTACCACTGAGGAAAAAAGCTGGGTTGACAATGTTAGTGACGATGATTTCTACATCATTCTGTTCCACCATTATAGCCTGATATTTAAGAAATCTTTGTGGGGAAAACCAATGTCCCCCTTTTGCTTCCAAAACTGTAGACACCGTGTGGGATACTAGCACAGTCATTTTCTGACCCATGGTAAATTTCCGGGCCTCCTGTATGTTCAGTACCACCACTGCAACTGCCCATAGGCATCCAGGCCACTTCTCGTCAGTACGGGCCAAGATCCTGTGCCAGTATACCCAAGGCTATTCCCTACTCCTCGTGAGAGAATAGAAAAAATGGTTTACTCACATCTGGGAGTCCTAAAGCAGGGGCTGACATCAAAGCCTTACCAAGTTCTTCAAAGGCTCGTGTAGCTTCTTTATTCCATTGTAGGTGTTTCTGTTCCGTGAGGTCCAGGTTATGCACGTCTCCTTTATCCTGGTAGCGATCAAAATATCACCCACATAATGTAGCATCTGTCCTTCATCAGACGGGGCTTCCCAAGATTCAAGATCTTTAGCAAGTTGATTTCCAAATATTGTCGGGCTGTTCTTAAATCCTTGTGGCAACACCATCCATGTGAGCTGTGTTTTACGTAAATATTGTCTGGCTGGCTTCATGGAGACGGAGGCAAAAAAAGGCATCCTTTAAATCTAAAACAGTAAACCAAATCAGGGTTAATACAGTCAGAATGCTGTATGGGTTTGCTGCCACTGGGTAGAGATCCTCTGTTACTTTGTTTATAACCCGATTTGCAGGAATTTCTCTATCATTGGCCGAATTCCCTCTCTGTCCTCCCTTTTCAAAGGGTATTGTTTTATCCTTACCAGTTTTTGTCCTTCTTTGATTTTTACCTCGACAGGTGGAGTATTTTGGCCCTTCCAGGTACATCAGTAGCCCATACCCCAGGATACACTTGGTTCACGACTTCTTCAGTAATCTTGCCTTCTGTGGGAATAGTTGCTAAAAGCAAGCTCATTATTTGCCCATATTGCTGATCATTTACCTCCAGAGTAATTTCTCCTTTTTCAAATCTGCACCCATTTGTTCCAACAGATTTCTCCCCAAAAGAGCTTTCAGGGAATTGGGCATATATACAAATTTATGAATGCCTACTTGTTTATCCAATTTGTATTTCAGAGGTTCACAAAATATGCTTTTTCACTTTGGCCAGTGACTCCCTTTACCTACTATGTAATTGTTACTTATTGGCAATCTACCAAAAATTCCACTTGTTTTTGTTCTTTCCCTAGCTTCATTATAACTAGCAGATCCGCTAGGTTCCCCAGGTTCCCGTCCCGTCAGTCCTTTTCAAAACTTGCTACTGTCTGATTCTCTCTCTGCCTACTTCCTCTGTACCTTTCCTGACATTCATTTTCCCACTGTACGTTGATCTCTCTCTAAAGGCTTTCAAAGCCTTCCAACCTCTTTAGTTCCCTACTCTTATCCTTTCGACAATCTTCCTCTTCCCTGTTACTAAATACTCTCCAAGCTTCATCTAACAACATTTCCAAATTTCTACTTTCTGTTGCTCTCAGTTTCTTTTGCTGACTGACCTATAAATAATGACACTAACTGCTGTATCCCTACTTCTGAACCCGCGTCAAGAGGTGTATGTTTTCTCATGTTATCTCGCAACTTATTCAGGAATTCTGTGGGGGTTTCTTTTGGCCCTTGCCTGATACTGTACAAGGCTGACCAATTAATCGTTTGCTGGATGGCTCGTTCCATCCCTTTCACAACCCAATCTCTATATTGGTTTAATAATCCCATGTGTGCTCCCCTATTTGGATCCCAATGGGGATCCTGTAAAGGGAAATAGTTTTTCACATCTCTTCCTGCATCGCCAATTTGGTTAACGGCCAAATCTTGGGTTGTTTTCAGTATTAGCTGGTTTTGAGTTTATGTCATACATTCTAATAACAATTATATGTCATTCCAATCGGGGTTATGTTGTTTGATCAAAAACTGGAAATGTCTGGTGACCCCCACAGAATCACTCCGATAATTCTTGGTTACTGTTTTCCATGTTTCAAGATCAAATGAAGAGAAAGGTACCCTTATTAAGACTGACTCCCCCTCTGGCCCGCTGCCTCTCTGAGGGAAGCTTACAATGTTTCCTTGCTTCGGGTGTGAGATGATACAGGACTACCCTGAGAGGTATCCAACTGCCCCCCACCACGGTCCCGTCCTCCCCCTCCGGTCCGCGTTCCTCCCCCCACCTTCGCCACTTAGCAGCGGTTTCTCTATTTTTTTTTTTTCTTTTTCTTCTTGCTGCAGTTTAGACACAAGGCAAGGCCACGTGGACGGAGGAGGTTTAGCTTATCTTACAGCTTGGCACACGCCTGAAATTTATGTTCAAGCTGTACAGCCTGTACAGGGATATCTCACTTTCTTCTCTCTTTTTTTTTTTTTTCATTTAATTCCAGTCATAATACACTTTATATGCAATTCCAATTAGTTCAGCAATAGTTACATTCCTCACTCCCATTTACCTTTTGCAATTTCTTACAGATGCCAGAAAAACAGCATATTAAACATAAGTCCATTATGTACATTTTCCTAGATCCAATTCAGTTCATATTCTAGCCACTTTTAAACCACTTTTAAATACAACCTCTCCCAAGCTCGCATCCATCATAACATTTAGTTTGTTGTTTCTTCCATATCTCTGACTACCACATAAATTCAATACGAATCAGAGTTTAACAACTTAAATCCTTTTCTGGTCTCAAAATTATTAGATAACAATAAGAGCAAATTAACTTCAATACTGTACTTCATCCTATTTTGCCCAAGTTCTGCAGAACAACATTAATTGCCACTACTTGCTATAATCCCACATTCAAGCCACAAGTGAATACAATACTGTTTCAAACTTTATCTTTCAGTAATTCCAATGCCCGATATAATGCATAGAGTTCACAGGCTTGTGCTGACCATGCAGGACTCAGAGGTCCTGATTCGATTACTTTCAAATTTTTGTCCACTATTGCATACTCTGATTTTCTTTTTCCTTCGACCACCTTGGGCGATCTATCTATAAACAATATTTCTCCTTTCTCTAATTCCACATCCTTTAAATCAGGTCTTACTTTGGTCTGAGTTTCAATTACCTCTATGCAATCATGCTGTAATTTTTCTGTAGGGCCCCCAAAAAGAAACTGAGCTGGGCTCTGGACTGACGCCACTTTTAATTCTAAGTCCGGAGAGTCAATTAATATTACCTCATATTTCAGCATTCTGCTATCAGTTAACCACTTTTGTGCTTTTTGTTGTAATATTTCCCTTACATTGTGAGGAGTATATACCTTTAAAGGAGCACCGAAAGTTACCTTTTTTGATTCCTGTATAAGTAGAGCTACAGCCACTATAGCCTGTACACAGACTGGCCATCCTCTACTCACAGGATCCAGTAATTTTGAATAATACCCCACAGGTTTCTTTATTCCTGCCCATTCTTGTGTGAGTACTCCATAGGCAGTCTGATTTGTAATATTTACAAATAGATGGAATGGTTTGTCTAAATCCGGGAGACTTAATACTGGGGCTGTAATTAGGGCTCCTTTCATCTCGTCGAGTCTATTATCATCTTCAGCTGTCCATTTAAGTCGATTGCTTACTAACTTCTCATAAAGAAATTTCGCCTTTTCGCTAAAACTTTCTAACCAAGGTCGGCAACATCCTAACAATCCTAGCAGCTGACGAATCTCCCGTTTTGTCTCAGGAGGCTTCAGAGTTAATATTCCTAATACCCTGTCAGGATCTAATTTCTTATTCCTCCTACTTAACCAGTGTCCCAGATACTTTACTTCTGGTTCCACAAACTGCAGTTTTGAAGGTAAGACTTTTAACCCCCTCTTACCTAAAAAATTTAGCAATTGGATTGTCATTTCCCTGGTTGCTTCTTGTGTCTCCCCTGCTATTAGTAAATCATCCACATACTGTAACAATTTTACTCCTTTACTCATTTTTATGTCTTGTAGTAAATTTTCTAGGATTTGCCCAAATAAATTAGGGGATTTTGTGAACCCCTGTGGCAGCAAGGTCCACTTTAATTGCTGCCTCCTGCGTGTTTCAGGATCCTCCCATTCAAAAGCAAAATAATCTCTGGACCCTTCATCCAAGGGACATGTCCAGAAAGCATCCTTTAAATCTATTACACTGTACCAGATATGCTTCGGGGATATATGATTCAGAAGAGTGTAAGGATTAGCAGCTACTGGGAATTGAGTTACTGTCCTCTGATTAACCGCCCTTAAATCTTGTACCATTCTATAAGAATCATCAGGCTTCTTTATTGGTAATATTGGATCAAGGGTTCGTTCCCAGGCAGCCCATCAGAGGAAAGGCCCAGCAGCCCCCAGCCCCCGGCCCATGGCCCCTGTGCCACCTCCCTCCCCTCCGCCCCGGCCACCCCCATGTTCTAGAGCCCCCGTCTCCATGGCAGCCGCCCACTCACACAGTCAGTATCCCGGGCCGTGCCACTAGACGGCAGCCGTGGGCCACCCGGCTTCTCGCCACCAGCGCCGACCTTGTCCCACCCCTGTGGCCCCTGCTGTTCTGTGGGCCGCAGCCCCTGCTGTGGGGCAGAGGCCCCACCAGGTCCCAGCACCCGCCCTCCTGGCACCTGCTGCTGCTGCTGCTGATGAGAGGAACAAAAGTCCCTGAGAAACCCCTGGGCATAATGGAACAAGACCAGGCCTAACGTAACAGGAACTTCATGGAGAAACAACAACTCTGTAGAGACTGGACATGAGGCAAAGCGGGATGTCCTTGCCTTGCGAGCTGGGAAAGCGGAGTGTTCCACTAAATGAAGAAAGAGCTGCGCGACTTCTGCTGAGTAGCAGCACAAAACGACACCACCCACGCTCAAGAGATCGGATCCAGGAGCCGACGCTGGGGGCACTGGGGCAAAGACACCGCGGACGCCAGAGACCCTCGATGAAGACCAATATGGATTTATTCCAAAGTACAAGTAAGCTGTGAGGGAAGACACAGGGAACTCCAGAGCTGCGACTCTAACTCTACTGAAAGGCTGAATCAGAACAAGGCAAAAATCAGGCACAGACAATGTGGGTTCACAAAGGGAAAGTGTTGTTTAACTGACTCGAAATCCTTCTAGGAAAAGGTCAGCCAACTTATGGATGGAGGGAAGGCGATGGATGTAGTTTCTCTGGATTTTAGTAGGGCTTTTATTTTTTTTTTCTTTTTATCCTTTTTGAGGTGGCTGTGCTGTGGTGGGGGGTGGCAAAGGGAACCCCATGGGCGGGAGCAGGGCACAGCAACGCCCCAAGACCCCATGGGGATCCCCGTGTCCGGGGTCTTTCCAGCGCGACTCCATTGTCTCCAGCCTGGGTAGATGTGAGAGTGGCCCCGCAGCTGACAGTCCCCAGCCTCGCGGTCACCACGTGTGGTCCCTTGAGTGCTGCTGCCCATGAGAATCCCAGCAAAAGTCCCCTGAAGAGGCAAAAGTCTTGACCCGCGATGTAGTGGTCACCGCAATCAAGGCTGACAGCGGTTCTTACATCCCTGATCTCCGCTTCTTCCTTTGGAAGGACCGGAGTCAGGCGAGCATCACTCGTTTTGGTCTACCTGTCACTCATGTAAAGAGGTTGTACCAAGACACCCTAGAAACCCTCAGACAGTGTTTGTGATTTCCATCTTTGGATCCCTTCAGTTTTCACTGCAGAGTGTTGCAGCCAACCTGACCCCGGGGTTGGCGATAGTTCCCTTCTGGGCAGGAGGCTCAGCTCAAGAGCCCCAGCCAGTCCCTTTCAGCCACTTCATCAGCTGGTGCTGCCAGCTCCTGGCGTGTTCCTTACGAGAAGGGATTCAGCAGGAGCTGAGTAGATCTAAATACGTACCTAATGCTCTAAACAGATCCTATGCCCGTCAGCGCGTCACAGGCCCATGTGGGGTGGAAGGAGCTTCAGAGGTCCCTAGTGGAAGCTGCAGCTCAAAGCAGTGTCAGCTCTGGTGTCAGACCAGGTTGCTCAAGCAATGTCAGTGTCTGCAGAGCGTGCACACGAGCCAGGCAGCTGAGACACCATGATGGAAATGGAGACAGGTCTTGTGAGCAGTTCCCTCCACAAAGGGAGCTATCGGCATGCCAGGCCTCCCGGGATTCCTAGGAACACCCCAGCTTTTGGTCCAGAGGAGTGTCAGACCTCCTGAGGTATCCTGTCTCCTGCCCAAGACGGTGCTTTAGGATGTAAAGAAAATCAAAGCAACGCCTGGGACTGGGGCAACTTCACTTTCAATAGCAAAATGCAGAGCAGGAGGGATCTCAGAGCTCCCACGTCTCTGCAGCAGGGGGAGGACTTGAGAGATCTTACCAAAACGGATTTGCTTACAGAAATTCCTTCCTTTCGGGAAGAAGGCAGCAGAAGCACACATTGGTTATAACCTCTTTTTATTGCCACAATAAAGGTGCTCTCAGCCGGGAGCATGAGTCGGACCCTGTGTTACAAATCTTGGTTCCTTATGAGCAGCTGTAAGACAACGCACATACTCACATTTACAATGTACATAAACTCTTGGCTTACCATTCAATTCTCAGTATTTCTGCGTGGGATCCCCCCCACATAAGCACAAGTAACACATCTTTTTCAGCTGAGCCTGCACAATTTGGTTGCAACTTTGCTGTTTTCAGCCACTTTGGTGTGGTTTCTTCTGGCAAACCCGCTTGTATGGGTGAGGTCAGCCGGTCAAGCTCTCCTGAGCAGCTTGGAAGCATCTTTGCCTTCTGACCTTTTCTTACGTCAAATGCCACACCCTGCTTTGCATGGGATGCAGGACACAGCGCATGAGGCCACACGGCCCCACCCGCCACTGTGATGTGGGGCAGGACACACAGACACGGCCACGCTCGCCCAGCCCGGCCGTGGCAGATTCCGTCTGTGCTTCTGCTCCGTGAAGGACGGCAGCGGCTGCAGCGGGGTCAGGGGCTGCCGCCCGTCACAGAGCCAGGGAGGCGGCCGTTGGTGGCCTGTGGCAGCAGCGTTTGGTGGCCGACGCCATGACGCGGGGCGCAGCAGGACGGGGGCCGGCGGCGTTCAGCCGCCCCGAGCCCCGAGCCCCCGGCAGCCTCGCGCAGGAACAGGAGCAGAGGCGGGAGCTGGAAGCGCTGCGGGCTGAGCTGGGGGAAGAGCGGCTCCGCACCCAAGAGCTGCGTCGCCGCTTCGCTGCCGAAACCCGGGAGCTGAAGGCGGCTCTGGAGAGGGAGCAGCAGTTCCTGGCAGAGCGGCTCCAGTGCCGGTGGCAGCAGCAACAGGCGCGGGAGCTGCGGCGGCTGCTGGAGCTGAGCCAGCGGCAGCGGGTGGCAGAGACCCGCCAGCTGCTGCGCTGGAAGGAGGCTGAGCTCCGCGAGGGACAGGAGCTGCTGCGGCAGGAGTGCACCGCTGCCGCTTGCCAGGCGCGGGACCTGCAGCGGCAGCTGGCCCGGGAGATGGGGAGGCCCAGCAGGAGCGGCAGGGAGGCCCGAAGCAAGCTCCGGGACCTCCTCAGCAAGCTCCGCTGGGAGACGGATGGCGACCAGCCCACCCACATCCGCCACCTCCAGAACCAGCTGCAGCTGGAGAGGAAACTCTTCATCAAATACATCCTGCAGCGGTTCGAGGGCGAACTGCCCGCCTCCGCCGGCACAGCCCAGCCCCAAGGCCCTCCTGCGCACCAGGGCCAGCAGGAGACACAGAGATCCTGCTCCTCCAGCACAAGCGGGCCCCAGGCCCTGGCGCCACCACAGCAAACACCGCCAGAAAGCCACAGCGCTGAGCGGCAAACAGCACGCAAGGCTGTGGCAGCTGCTCAGCTCCAGCTGCCAGAGGGGGAAGCCTTGGTGCTGCTGGGCAGCACGTGCAGCCGCCTCCGGGAGAAGAACACCTGCCTGCAGCATCTTCGAGAAGACTTGGAGAGGGAGAAACGTGCCCTTGAGAGGGAGAGCCACCTCTTGACAAAGGAAGGCTCTCCAGAAGCGGGCAAGGAGGCACAGAGGCTGCAGCAGAAAAGTGCTCAACTAGCTGCCCTGGCCTGCCAGCTGCAAGAAAGATCCAGACAACTGCAGGCGACCATCCATGGCCTGATCAATACTCGAGTGCCGCTGCCCACCCAAAGCCAGCAGCTTTTTCAGGAACCTGAACGTCTGGAAGGAGAAAGATCCAGCCGTATCACTTCCAGGCCACCCCACGCTGACCCGGGAGCAGACAAGGAGTCCATCCTCCTGGAGGCCATGAGAAAACAACCGGCAGAGCTCCGGGCATTCATAGCTCGATACAGCTATGATCCTTTCCATGCTCCCAATGAGCGGCCTGAACTAGAGCTCCCTCTGGTTGCTGGACAATATGTTTATGTCTTTGGAGACGTGGATGAAGACGGTTGGTATGTGGGAGAGCTGACCGACGGCACAAGGGGTTTCGTCCCCTCTAATCTTGTCGAAGAAGTTTCAGATGACGAACCACCTGATGACACCAGCGTCTCTTCAGAGTCAAGTGACTGGTAGCAGGACACAGATGATATCTGTCCTGTCATCTCATATGTTCTTATTAAATCTTTTCTTAGTGTAATCTCTGTGTAATCTTCCATTTGCTCCTGTGCGTATGTGACCTGAAAGGCCTATGAACCAGCAACTGGGCGGCTTGTGTGGCTGGACTGGATGCCAGTTACTGGACCCAACCAGGGCTTGTAGGGACCCCTGGCTTGTGGTGCCAGCTACTGGTGTGCCTTACAGGGCAGCTGGAGGTCTCAGGGCAGCTGGAGGTCTCAGTGCAGCTGAGAACAAGAAGAGAACACCCCGAGACTCTTTCCAGTGTTTTGAAGTTGGAACAAAGAGCATGTGAGAACCTACAGTTATCTTAGTTGTTGCCTGGGAGCCAAGGTCTTCCTGAGCTCTCTGTCTGCAGGTGCGCAGGCAGCCGGGAAGCGGGGCAGGGATGGGACAGACCTTGACTGACATCTGGGCTGATCAATGACAATATTCCACACCATTAGCGTCACGCGCCATATTCAGTGAGTCGGGATTTCCAGCTTGGACTTCTCCTGGTACCTCGACTGTTGTTGCTGGGCTGGATGTTCAAAGGGAATGTCTCCTCGTCATGCAACTTATGCTCCATGGAGTAAGTGGGTTACACTGATCACCCAACGGGCTGGAATAGGGAATCCAAATCACCCAGGGATATTAGAAGTGAACACAGACTGGCCAGAAGGTAAAGACGTCAGAGTGTCACTAGATGAAGAGCAGGTGACAACGTGCTGAAGCGGTCCCACCATATAATAAATGACCGCAGAATGGGAATCACTGTGCCTTGTTCACTGTTGGGTCCTGTTGTATTGTGGGAAAGCACCAGAGATGGAAAGCTGCTGTGTGGAGTCCCACGCAACAAGCTGCAGAAGCCATTAAAGCATAAGATGGATCAAATCAGTTTGCAGAGGTGAAAGCCATCCAACTGGCTTTGGCCTTCGCTGAACGAGAAACACGGCCGGTGCTTTATCTCTACACTGCCTCATGGATGGTGGAAAATGCCTTGTGGGGGTGGTTACAGCAATGGAAGAGGAGCAACTGGCAGTGCAGAGGCAAACCCATCTGGCTGCTGAATTATGGTTTCCTATTGCTGCCAGCTAGAGAACCTGCCTGTAAGAGTGCGCCTCGTGTGCCTAAAAAAGTCGGGTCCCTGAAGAACAAAACAACCAGCAAGTGCATTGAGCTGCCAGGATTGAAGTGTCTCAGCCCAGATTTGGGCTGGCAACATCAAGGTCAACTACTTCCTTGGCTGCAGTGACCATGAGATGGTGGAGTTCAGGATCCTGCATGGAGGAAGCAGGACAAATAGTAGAAGGAGGTGCTGGGGAGCTCCGGGGTGCCAGGAGGAGCTGGGAAGCCCTTAGAGTTGGAGCTGTCAGCAGCGTGCACTGTTCAGAGGAAAGAGCCCCCGATGCTGCGCTGAGGGGGAGCAAACAAGGAGCCCCATGCAGGAGGGTTTGGGGATTTTCCTGGCAGCCGGTGCTAGGGACTCCCCTTCTCCCAGATTGCTGGGTTTCTCCTTTCCCTCGTGCCTTTTGCGGCTTTAGCCTCCTTTTCCTCCCCCGTTCTCTTGCAGATCCTAAACCACGTCCTGGAGATGCTGGAGGGAGTTCAGACACAATTCCCACAGGGCGCGGACCCGTTTCCTCCGCACAAGATTTGCACGGCCTGGCAGCAAGCACGCAGTGCTGGAGGAGGCCTCTACAACCTGGGCAGTACCTGCTTCCTCAGTTCCGTCCTGCAGTGTTTGACGTACACCCCACCACTGGCCAACTACTTGCTGTCTCGCCAGCACAGCCAGTCCTGTGAGTCATTGCTACGCGTTCTTTTACACCTCTTGGGCAGCTCCACATGTTGAAAAAACCACAGTGACTCTGGGAAGACAGCTCTGAATTTTCCTCTAGAAGCTGCCTTTGAACATCACGCTCAGAGCGGGCTCAGCACAGCGTAGGGAGCGCATCAGTTCGATGCCAAACGCCGTGCTCGTACTCCCAGGGAAGATCGTTGCTTGCTTCTTGTGGCTGCCGACATGCATTCGAAAGGCGTGCCTGTAGGGAGCCTTTGGCATTTGGCGTTCCTGCTGCTGCCCAAGGCTGCTAAGATGGAGCATGTGGGCACCCGGGATTCTCAGAGTTGCACCACAGCTGGCTTCTGCAGTGCCCCACTGCAGTGCTAAACGATACGGTCACTGGTGAAGCACGAGGACGGGACAAGCTCTAGCAAGGCGAATGAGGTGGCATGAACATGATCAGAAACGTCTGTGGGATTGTATTAGAAGCTGGAATTTTAGGGAGGAGAAAAATCATTCCTTGTTTGTCAAACCCTTGAGTCTTCCTTGTATGCCTCCCCCTTAGGTGTGGAGGAAGGGTTCTGCATGATGTGTACAATGGAAGTGCACATTAAGGAGGTCCTGTCTTGCTCGGGCAGTGCCATCACACCTACGGCTGTTGTCAGTGAGCTGCAACGTGAGTCAGTTCAGATGGTTTCATTTGGAGGTATTTTACGTCTCTGAAGACACCCTTGTGTAACTGCTTTCTGCAGGTTCATGTTAAGGAGGAGAGCTTTTAGAAAGGTCAGTTTTCTTTCTTTTTTCACTGAGATCAACATGAAAACCTTCTTCTTTCTCAGGAATAGGAGAACAGTTCCAGCTTGGCGCCCAGGAAGATGCGCATGAATTCTTTGGCTGTGCCGTGGGTGCCATGCAGAGAGCTTGTTTGAGCAGCGAGTAAGCATGAGCACATGACCATGGAGATGTTCTCTAGCCCTTTTGACTCCTTCCTTTAAATCATCAGTGAAACCCTCTCTCCGGGGCTCTCCTGACAAGGAAAATTCTTGGAAGAGCAAAGTCTCTGCCTTCCACCTTCTGAGCAGCGATTACCATTTCTTCCCAGCCGGGACACATCTTCTCAAGCCAGCACAGTCATTGATCAGGTCTTCGGAGGATTTCTGAGATCCAGAGGTAATTTTTTAAAATATCCCTGTCCTCAGAACGGTCTGTGGCTCTTTCGCTGTTTGGGTTAAACTGCTTTTTGCATGCGGCAGCATGTCCAGGGTGTATTGGGCATTGAAACGGGCAGAGTTAGTCTCTTCCCAACCTGAGAAGCTTTTCTCTTTGCCTTCCAGTAACAGCTGGAGCTGCAAAGCCATTTTGGACACCTACGAGGCATTCCTTGATATTCCTTTGGATATCCAGGTAAGATACTTGGAAATGCTGGTGCAAAATGTTTCAAGGTCCCTGCAGAGGCCTCCTTTATCTCCAGTAAACTCCACTGAATTCAAACTGTGAGCTGTTCCCAGGCAAGAGTGTGGTGGTGGATGGCAAGGGAACTGGACTTGTGTGCTCCTTCCGTAGAAGCCCTGTAAATGGTCTCCCTGTGCTGGGTGCCAGCCAGGCAAAGAGCAAGGATGGTATCGACAGCCATGAGGACGCTGTCCTACCACCCTGCTTTGGACTCCTCAGCACGCACGTGATTGCTGGACGGGTGGCTTTTGTGGCTTTTGCTATTTTGGACCAGGCAGAGCACAGGACACTCTGGTGCTGCCCAGGGGTAGCTGTTTATTGGGATAATGCTGGCACCACTTGGGGAGCGGTTTCTTGGGATTTTGAGTTTCCAGGAGCTCAGTGCTCTCCTTTCTTTCTCATCCAGGCAGCCTCATCTGTCACTGGAGCTCTGGAAGACTTTGTCAGACCTGAGCAGCTGGATGGCAAAAACAGCTATAAATGTAGCAAGTAAGATCTTTACTAATGACATCTTCGCAGTGTCACGGTCCATTCGGTGATGGACTCGTGATGGTTCATTTACCTTGATCTCGAGGTGCAAAATTAAGGCAACCAAAATGCCAAGGGGTTATAATTCAGTCAAGCAGTGTTGCTTTATTAATTTTCC
Organism: Caloenas nicobarica; assembly: GCF_036013445.1. Taxonomy (NCBI): domain Eukaryota; kingdom Metazoa; phylum Chordata; class Aves; order Columbiformes; family Columbidae; genus Caloenas; species Caloenas nicobarica. Next base: position 6,547,066 of record NC_088270.1, on the reverse strand, counting down.
CGTAAAACTGCACGCGATAGAAAGAGAGTAGACGAAAAGGGAAAGGTAAAAAGAAAAGGTGGAAATGAGGCTGGGTTTACCACCGAATGAGCTCCCAAGGCGTCCCTCTGGTCTCGGGTCCCGTGACGAGAGTCCTGCCGGTCCTCCGTCATGGTTCAGAATCCTCCGGTGGGGAGATCTCCATGATGTCCTGTAAGGAGTTGTCTTTTATGCTTCTTCACCCCCCCTCACTCCCGTAGATCGAGGCCAATCTCCACCTTTATTGCGCAATCCAGGCTTAACTGCGCAGGCCCAAGAAGTCCTCGCTTCACTTGCCAGAGCCCGTCTGCGCCTGCGTTGCCTCAGTTCAGGGGTCTCTTACCGGTCCGTTGGGTGACGTCAAGACCCTTGGCGAGCCTCTGCGCATGCTTTCCTTCGTTAGCCTTTGTTACAGGGAGGAGGTGGGGGGCAAGTCTGGCTCAAGCAACAGGTCAAAACCCATCTTCTGGACAGCAATTATTGTCCTCGGGTCAGAGAGGCCTTTGTAATGCAATTCCTCTCAGGTGGTGGGGGCAAGTTTGGCTTAGGCAGCAGACAGAGTCCACACAGCACCTGTAGCCCCCAGGGCGGAGAGACCTGCACAACACGATCCCTTGCTTCAGGCCTCTCTCCAAATCATTGTCCAATTCTTTCCCTCAGTCCATTCTGTTCTCCAAGTCCCTCATGGCGGTGTTCAGGCAGAAACTGTTCTTCGGACCGACTCTCACACACAGTAGATAGCGGGTTATGGTATTGCACGACTGGGAGCACTAGTTAGGTTTTGACTTCACTGAGAAAGCCAGTTGTGACTGAGCTTACAATTTTGTGTGTTTGTTTGTTCTTCTTCCCCGTACAACTAAACCACCTGAATCATCCACAACTAGGAAAATTGTGCATTTGTTTCTAAGATGGGTACATTTTTTTCCCCTTCTGCCTGAGCTGGGCAAAACAAGCCTTAACACAACCCTACATAGATGGGGGGCAGAGTGTGGAGAAGACATGTTGCAACCGTTGGGTCTGTGTTTGTTTGCAAGGTGTGAACAGCTGGTCAGTGTGTCCAAGAGACTTACAATCCATCAGTTCTCCAATGTCCTGACAGTGTGCTTGAAGAGATTTGATCCTTTCTCTGGCAGAAAGATTGGCAAGGTATGTAAACAAGTGCACAGCCACCTTGTCTGCTTGGAAGGAGTCCTCTCCCGAAGGAGAACGCTTGTTTTGGAAGTTGTTCGTGTCTGCACACGATGGCTATGGAGTGCAGCTGTCTGAGAAAAAGCAATGCAATAGCTCTGCCTTGCTCTTTCCCTTGTGGACAGAGCAAAGTTCGAGGGTGAAGATAAGCACCTGGGTGCTCCTAAAGAGTTGGTTTGGCCAAGAAGAGTTTTCTGCCACTTTGGTGATGAAATGGCGACACCTGTTTCTGATGAACCGAGAAGATCTCTTTCTATCCCTCTGGCCTGTGCTTGGTGACAAGATTTTCTCAGGCTGCTTCCTAAAGAGACTCAGGATAATTTTGGAATCCTCTTGGTCTCTCCTTAGGTTGTGCAGTACCCGGAGTATTTGGACCTTGGCGCATACACATCTCAGGCGGCTGGAGGACCACTCCTCTATTCCTTGTATGCTGTCCTGGTCCATGAAGGTTACAGCTGTCAGGCAAGACACTATTACTGTTTCGTAAAGGTAAAAGCCAACTGCGTGATTTGCGTTGTTCTATTGTGTCCTTCGGTGACGTCCTGCCCGTGTTTTTGTTTTAAAAACCCTGCCGTGCATCTGAAGATAGAATTGCCTTTCTTTGCAGGCCAGCGATGGACAGTGGTACAAGATGAATGATGACTCTGTGGTTCCGTGTGACATCAAGACGGTTCTCTGCCAGAGCGCTCATTTACTCTTCTATGTCAGGTAAGAACAAGCGCGAAAGGGTGTTCAGAATACACTCCCTCTCCTGTTACTGATCTTGTCCTTGCTGTTCTTCTCCAGTGGGCTATGCTTTCTGTCCTAAGAAAGAATGACCGTCCAGCTGAGTTCTGTCTGTTCTGCAGATGGCCAGGTCCTTTCTTCTTCCTCCTTGTTTGGCGCTGAATTCTTGCGCTTGTGTAAATTGCTAGCTGTCTGCTCTCTGGCGCTGGGTAGCTCTGAAAAGAGGTGAAATGGGGGTCCAAGAGGGTATAAAGATGAGTTCCTGCTCTGAATGGGACACACGTGGCTGGCAGACCATGATGTAATTTCCAGCTTACCGTCCTGGTTCAGTCTTCTGCGTGTCGTATCAAGTGCTGCCGGAAGATGCCAGGATGAGACTGAAGCCACGCGGAGGCCGCAAGGACAACCGTAAACTAAGATCCCTGTTTTTCCTCCAGGCACCATGATTTGACCCCTGGAGTGGGCGCTGAACACCAAGAGACACAGAGCGCTTGGTTGGCAAAGTGGGTTCAAGAGCTGGAGAGTTCATTTTCTGAAGGCTTCGTGGCACCGAGAAAGCCGGACTCACATCCTGGGTCACTAGGGGAGCAGCAGCCGGGGAAATACTCATTTGAACAACAACGTGCGCCCCCCCTAGTGCCCGTTCACCCAGAGGCTGCAACTGAAAAACCACCATGCAGAAAGAGAAAACGGTCCTGTGCAGAGGAGGGTGAAAGTGCGCCCGAAAGAAAGTGGCGGAGGATGGAAGTGAGCTTTCTGGTGATCCAAACTTGAAAAGCAAATGCTAGAAAGGGGAGAAGATAAAGAAATCCAAAGAGAACACTGGAGAGGAGGAGTACGAAGGAGGCAGCGTTTGCAGCCTCACCTGGAAATGTTGCCGACCTCTCTGCCGGGTGTTCCAGGTGCACGGCTTACGGACAGAAGCGTTCAGTGCTCGTGACTGAAATTACCATCGCAACCAGCAATGGACCAACAAAGGCCACAGACAAACATGCTCAAGAGAATGCTGACCACTGAACTTGACGTTTATGACAGAAACAATAAAAATGCCGTCATAACCAAACCCAGTCCTCAGCGGTGCATCTGATTTCTCTAGAGACTTTGACCATGCAGGAAAGAATGGAACAGCTTGGGGTTTGGCTTTTGTTTGGGGTTGGTTTGTTTGTTTTTACTTCAGACTTCCTCTCTGAAAGCACCCTTGTCATCCAGAAGGTGGAAGCTTTCTACAGCTGCCGTACATATTAAATTAGCATGTAGAGATCTCGGCGAAAAAAAATGCCCTGGAACAGAGCATCTCCAGAGCTGCTCGATTAGAGGCTCAGGTCGCTTGTGTGGGATTCATCGTGTCTTCTCCCATGTGCGACATTTGACACTAGAGAGACAATGCAAACACGGCATTACAAACACTGCCACTGACCGTCCCCATCAACAGGGTCACCTTGTTAACACAATGGGTTTCCGCTCTTCCTTCTTCCTTGTAGCGCTGAAGAAGGTCGTTCTCCTGGCAAACTTGGACAGTAGTGTTGGAGAAGAAAAGACAATGGCAACGAGTCTTGAGGATGATATTGCAGTGTCCTACAGGTTCAAGCACCTTCTGGCCCTCTCCTGACTGCTGCAATTTGTTGTTCTTTTTGTTGTTTTTTCCCTTTTCATAAATATGTCATCACAGAGGTGCCACCACCATCGCTGATTGGCTCAGCCTTGGCCAGGTCTGTCTTGGAGCCGGCTGGACTTGACTCTATCAGACACAGTGGAAGCTTCTCGCAGCTTCGCATGGAGGCCGCCCCTGTAACGCTTTTGTACCTTTTTCCACCGAGGAGGGAGGTTGGTGGAGGGGCCGCTGCTTGGGGCCTCGCTGGGCAGCGGTTGGTTGGTGGGGAGCAATTGTTTTCATCTGCATCACTTGTCTTTCTTGGGTTTTATTTCTCTCTCTTTTTGCCTTTTCATTACTATACATACTTATTCTCATTATTTAATTTCCCTTATTAAACTGCTTTGATCTCAACACACGAGTTTTTTCACGTTTACTCTGATTCTCCCCATCCATTTCCTCAGCCCATGGACCTCCCCTGTGAAACGTCCATGAAATGCCACAACACCCCGTTGAGCTCATGGAGTCCGTGGCTTTGGGCTCCGTCTGTCCCGTGGCCACTCCGGACAGCACAGGTGTCTGTTCCGTGGGGTCACGGGCACCAAACCCAGCTCGGGTGGGAACCAAGAGGGTCCCCTCGTTTTCAGGGCCCAAAGCGCCATCTGTAGCATCTGCCCATCCTTTGGAGTGCCCAGCGCCTCCTTCTTAGGGCCCAAATCCTCATGTTGAGGGTCCTGGCATGTCTTTCATTACCCGTGGCCTTTGCTCAGAGGCCCCAGCTTCATTTCTAAGAGGAGCTCGTTGCGTGGCAGCAAGCGCCCAGAAGTCGGTGTGGGAGTGAGGACAGCCAATGGCATTTGAGGAGGCGGGGAGAAGGTCCGTGATTGACATGTAACCAACCAATAAAGCTTTCAGGCTGCAGGGAAGGTGGCAAGGCTTGGAAAAGGCTGGGCACTGTGAAGGGCGGGCCATGCTGGCTCCACCAATCATGCCTGGAAGGAGAGTGGCGCATGGGTGATTGACAGGCTTTCTGACCAGTCATGTGATGGGAGGATTGTCATGGAGGCATCCCAAATATAAGTTTAGGCGGACTAGCACTCCGATAACATAAGATAAAGGTTCGGATATTAGGTTAGGAAATTATTTGGGGTGCAGCAAAATAAGAATGAGGATCCACAGCGTGCATATACGCACTCACAAGGAAACAAACCAGAGCCCCCTCTGCCCCGTTTTGCCCATAATAGATAAACACTAGCCTACTGCGGCCAGGACTTTACACTCATCTGCCCCAGACGAGGAAGGTACACTTGCCTACCAGGCAAGGACTTATTAAAGCATATACTCAGTAATTTAACACTCACCCACACGTGGAGGTGAGGCGCTCCCACTCCCGGGAGGTTACCTTAGACGGCTTCCCCGTCTAAGCGGAGGGACTCTGGCAGCATGGCAGACCCGCAGCTCCGAGGAGACCACACCAAGGGCAGTCGCTGGCGGGAACCCCATTTTTAGTCTGATCAGATCTGGCTGTGGATATTCCAGAAGCTTCTCGGCTTCTCTATACCCCACCCCCTTGAGTGTGGGCCTTCGAGAAGCTTCTCAGCTTCTCTGGGCTGTGGGCGCTCTTGGCCCCTCCTCTGCTAACGACCCTGCCCACCGACTCTGGGTCTCCACAAAGAGCCATTAGCTGCCCCATTGAAGGCCCCAGTTCTGAGAGGGGGATGTGCAACTGCCACACCAGTTCTCAGGGCATGTGGGGGAGGAAAGTGCAACTGCCAACACAAGGATCAAGGGTTCGTTCCCAGGCAGCCAATCAGAGGAAAGGCCCAGCAGCCCCCAGCCCCCGGCCCATGGTCCCTGTGTCACCTCCCTCCCCTCCGCCCCGGCCACCCCCATGTTCAAGAGCCCCCGTCTCCATGGCAGCCGCCCGCTCACACAGTCAGTATCCCGGGCCATGCCACTAGACGGCAGCCGTGGGCCACCCGGCTTCTCGCCGCCAGCGCCGACCTTGTCCCACCCCTGTGGCCCCTGCTGTTCCGTGGGCCGCAGCCCCTGCTGTGGGGCAGAGGCCCCACCAGGTCCCAGCACCCGCCCTCCTGGCACCTGCTGCTCCTGCTGCTGCTGAGAGGAACAAAAGTCCCTGAGAAACCCCTGGGCATAATGGAACAAGACCAGGCCTAACGTAAGAGGAACTTCATGGAGAAACAACAGCTCTGTAGAGACTGGACATGAGGCAAAGCGGGATGTCCTTGGCTTGCGAGCTGGGAAAGCGGAGTGTTCCACTAAATGAAGAAAGAGCTGCGCGACTTCTGCTGAGTAGCAGCACAAAACGACACCACCCACGCTCAAGAGATCGGATCCAGGAGCCGACGCTGGGGGCACTGGGGCAAAGACACCGCGGACGCCAGAGACCCTCGATGAAGACCAATATGGATTTATTCCAAAGTACAAGTAAGCTGTGAGGGAAGACACAGGGAACTCCAGAGCTGCGACTCTAACTCTACTGAAAGGCAGAATCAGAACAAGGCAAAAATCAGGCACAGACAATGTGGGTTCACAAAGGGAAAGTGTTGTTTAACTGACTCAGAATCCTTCTAGGAAAAGGTCAGCCAACGTATGGATGGAGGGAAGGCGATGGATGTAGTTTCTCTGGATTTTAGTAGGGCTTTTATTTTTTTTTTCTTTTTATCCTTTCTGAGGTGGCTGTGCTGTGGTGGGGGGTGGCAAAGGGAACCCCATGGGCGGGAGCAGGGCACAGCAACGCCCCAAGACCCCATGGGGAGCCCCGTGTCCGGGGTCTGTCCAGCGCGACTCCATTGTCTCCAGCCTGGGTAGATGTGAGAGTGGCCCTGCGGCTGACAGTCCCCAGCCTCGCGGTCACCACGTGTGGTCCCTTGAGTGCTGCTGCCCATGAGAATCCCAGCAAAAGTCCCCTGAAGAGGCAAAAGTCTTGACCCGCGATGTAGTGGTCACCACAATCAAGGCTGACAGCGGTTCTTACATCCCTGATCTCCGCTTCTTCCTTTGGAAGGACCAGAGTCAGGCGAGCATCACTTGCTTTGGTCTACCTGTCACTCATGTAAAGAGGTTGTACCAAGACACCCTAGAAACCTGCTGGGCCCTCAGACAGTGTTTGTGATTTCCATCTTTGGATCCCTTCAGTTTTCACTGCAGAGTGTTGCAGCCAACCTGACCCCGGGGTTGGCGATAGTTCCCTTCTGGGCAGGAGGCTCAGCTCGAGAGCCCCAGCCAGTCCCTTTCAGCCACTTCATCAGCTGGTGCTGCCAGCTCCTGGCGTGTTCCTTACGAGAAGGGATTCAGCAGGAGCTGAGTAGATCTAAATACGTACCTAGTGCTCTAAACAGATCCTATGTCCGTCAGCGCGTCACAGGCCCATGTGGGGTGGAAGGAGCTTCAGAGGTCCCTAGTGGAAGCTGCAGCTCAAAGCAGTGTCAGCTCTGGTGTCAGACCAGGTTGCTCAAGCAATGTCAGTGTCTGCAGAGCGTGCACACGAGCCAGGCAGCTGAGACACCATGATGGAAATGGAGACAGGTCTTGTGAGCAGTTCCCTCCACAAAGGGAGCTATCGGCATGCCAGGCCTCCCGGGATTCCTAGGAACACCCCAGCTTTTGGTCCAGAGGAGTGTCAGACCTCCTGAGGTGTCCTGTCTCCTGCCCAAGACGGTGCTTTAGGATGTAAAGAAAATCAAAGCAACGCCTGGGACTGGGCCAATTTCACTTTCAATAGCAAAATGCAGAGCAGGAGGGATCTCAGAGCTCCCACGTCTCGGCAGCACGGGGAGGACTTACCAAAACGGATTTGCTTACAGAAATTCCTTCCTTTCGGAAAGAAGGCAGCAGAAGCACACATTGGTTATAACCTCTTTTTATTGCCACAATAAAGGTGCTCTCAGCCGGGAGCAGGAGTCGGACCCTGTGTTACAAATCTTGGTTCCTTATGAGCAGCTGTAAGACAACGCACATACTCACATTTACAATGTACATAAACTCTTGGCTTTGCCCATGATATTCCTGTTACCATTCACTTCTCAGTATTTCTGCGCGGGATCCCCCCCACATAAGCACTAGTAACACATCTTTTTCAGCTGAGCCTGCACAATTTGGTTGCAACTTTGCTGCTTTCAGCCACTTTGGTGTGGTTTCTTCTGGCAAACCCGCTCGTATGGGTGAGGTCAGCCGGTCAAGCTCTCCTGCGCAGCTTGGAAGCATCTTTGCCTTCTGACCTTTTCTTACGTCAAATGCCACACCCTGCTTTGCATGGGATGCAGGACACAGCGCATGAGGCCACACGGCCCCACCCGCCACTGTGACGTGGGGCAGGACACACAGACACGGCCACGCTCGCCCAGCCCGGCCGTGGCAGATTCTGTCTGTGCTTCTGCTCCGTGAAGGACGGCAGCGGCTGCAGCGGGGTCAGGGGCTGCCGCCTGTCACAGAGCCAGGGAGGCGGCCGTTGGTGCCCTGTGGCAGCAGCGTTTGGTGGCCGACGCCATGACGCGGGGCGCAGCAGGACGGGGACCTGCGGCGTTCAGCCGCCCCGAGCCCCGAGCCCCTGGCAGCCTCGTGAAGGAGCAGGAGCAGAGGCGGGAGCTGGAAGCGCTGCGGGCTGAGCTGGGGGAAGAGCGGCTCCGCACCCAAGAGCTGCGTCGCCGCTTCGCTGCCGAAACCCGGGAGCTGAAGGCGGCTCTGGAGAGGGAGCAGCAGTTCCTGGCAGAGCGGCTCCAGTGCCAGTGGCAGCAGCGACAGGCGCGGGAGCTGCGGCGGCTGCTGGAGCTGAGCCAGCGGCAGCGGGTGGCAGAGACCCGCCAGCTGCTGCGCTGGAAGGAGGCTGAGCTCCGCGAGGGACAGGAGCTGCTGCGGCGGGAGTGCACCGCCGCCGCTTGCCAGGCGCGGGACCTGCAGCGGCAGCTGGCCCGGGAGATGGGGAGGCCCAGAAGGAGCGGCAGGGAGGCCCGAAGCAAGCTCCGGGACCTCCTCAGCAAGCTCCGCTGGGAGACGGATGGCGACCAGCCCACCCACATCCGCCACCTCCAGAACCAGCTGCAGCTGGAGAGGAAACTCTTCATCAAATACATCCTGCAGCGGTTTGAGGGCGAACTGCCCGCCTGCGCCGGCACGGCCCAGCCCCAAGGCCCTCCTGCGCACCAGGGTCAGCAGGAGACACAGAGATCCTGCTCCTCCAGCACAAGCGGGCCCCAGGCCCTGGCGCCACCACAGCAAACACCGCCAGAAAGCCACAGCGCTGGGCGGCAAACAGCACGCAAGGCTGTGGCAGCTGCTCAGCTCCAGCTGCCAGAGGGGGAAGCCTTGGTGCTGCTGGGCAGCACGTGCAGCCGCCTCCGGGAGAAGAACACCTGCCTGCAGCGTCTTCGAGAAGACTTGGAGAGGCAGAAACGTGCCCTTGAGAGGGAGAGCCACCTCCTGACAAAGGAAGGCTCTCCAGAAGCGGGCAAGGAGGCACAGAGGCTGCAGCAGAAAAGTGCTCAACTAGCTGCCCTGGCCTGCCAGCTGCAAGAAAGATCCAGACAACTGCAGGCGACCATCGATGGCCTCATCAATACTCGAGTGCCGCTGCCCACCCAAAGCCAGCAGCTTTTTCCGGAACCTGAACGGCTGGAAAGGGAAAGATCCAGCCATATCACTTCCAGGCCGCCCCACGCTGACCCGGGAGCAGACAAGGAGTCCATCCTCCTGGAGGCCATGAGAAAACAACCGGCAGAGCTCCGGGCATTCATAGCTCGATACAGCTATGATCCTTTCCATGCTCCCAATGAGCGGCCTGAACTAGAGCTTCCTCTGGTTGCTGGACAATATGTTTATGTCTTTGGAGACGTGGATGAAGACGGTTGGTATGTGGGAGAGCTGACCGACGGCACAAGGGGTTTCGTCCCCTCTAATCTCGTCGAAGAAGTTTCAGATGACGAACCACCTGATCACACCAGCGTCTCTTCTGAGTCAAGTGACTGGTAGCAGGACACAGGTGATATCTGTCCTGTCGTTTCATATGTTCTTATTAAATCTTTTCTTAGTGTAATCTTCCCTTTGCTCCTGTGCGTATGTGACCTGAAAGGACTATGAACCAGCAACTGGGCAGCTTGTGTGGCTGGACTGGATGCCAGTTACTGAACCCAACCAGGGCTTGTAGGGACCCCTGGCTTGTGGTGCCAGCTACTGGTGTGGCCTACAGGGCAGCTGGAGGTCTCAGCGCAGCTGAGAACAAGAAGAGAACACCCCGAGACTCTTTCCAGTCTTTTGAAGTTGGAACAAAGAGCATGTGAGAACCTACAGTTATCTTAGTTGTTGCCTGGGAGCCAAGGTCTTCCTGAGCTCTCTGTCTGCAGGTGCGCAGGCAGCCGGGAAGCGGGGCAGGGATGGGACAGACCTTGACTGACATCTGGGCTGATCAATGACAATATTCCACACCATTAGCGTCACGCGCCATATTTAATGAGTCGGGATTTCCAGCTTGGACTTCTCCTGGTACCTCGACTGTTGTTGCTGGGCTGGATGTTCAAAGGGAATGTCTCCTCACCACGCAACCAATGCTCCATGGAGTAAGTGGGTTACACTGATCACCCAACGGGCTGGAATAGGGAATCCCAATTACCCAGGGATATTAGAAGTGAACAAAGACTGGCCAGAAGGTAAAGACATCAGAGTGTCACTAGATGAAGAGCAGGTGACAAGGTGCTGAAGCGCTCCCACCATATAATAAATGACCACAGAATGGGAAGCATTGTGCCTTGTTCACTGTTGGGTCCATCTGAGAATGAGGAGAAACTTCTTTACTTTGAGATGCCTGAGCCCTGGGACAGGCTGCCCAAAGAGGTTGTGGAGTCTCTTTCTCGGAAGACATTCAAACCTGCCTGGACGTGACCCTGCGTGATCTGCTCTGGTGACCCTGCTTTAGCAGTGGGTTGGACTAGATCGTCTCCAGCTGTCTCTTCCAAACCCAACCATTCTGTGATTCTGTGATTTTGTGTCCAGTTCTGGGCCCCTCAGTTCAAGAAGGATAGGGAACTGCTGGAGGGAGTCCAGCGCAGGTCCACGAAGGTGATTAAGGGAGTGGAGCATCTCCCTTATGAGGAAAGGCTGAGGAAGCTGGGTCTCTTTAACTTGGAGAAGAGGAGACTGAGGGGTGACCTCATCAATGTTTATAAATATATAAAGGGTGGGTGTCACGAGGATGGAGTCAGGCTCTTCTCGGTGACAACCAACAGTAAGACAAGGGGCAATGGATTCAAGCTGGAACACAAGAGGTTCCACTTAAATTTGAGAAGAAACTTCTTCATGGTGAGGGTGTCAGAGCCTGGACCAGGCTGCCCAGGGAGGTTGTGGAGTCTCCTTCTCTGCAGACATTCCAACCCGCCTGGACACCTTCCTGTGTAACCTCATCTGGGTGTTCCTGTTCTGGCAGGGCGATTGGACTGGATGAGCTTTTGAGGTCCCTTCTAATCCCTAACATTCTGTGATTCTGTGATTCTGTGAAATGTCTGAGTTCAATGGGGAAACAAAAGAACAGCCTGGTCCTTTTCACTGTCCTGCCGTCTGTGGGCATGCTGGGACTTCCTCCTTTCCCTGAAGTCCTCCCAGACTAACAGGGTCGTGTCATCTGTGCAGCCCATGTGCCATGAGGAGAAACAGTGTTGACCATGAAGGGGGCAGCAAATAACTGCAGAAGCAAAGGGGCAGCCCCGCCTTGGCTTCAGAGCTGCCCAAAGCTGCCCTGAGCCCCTGGTGCCTGGACATTTGTATGTCCCTGCTGCCCTGCAGGGCCAGCCAGTGCTGTGGAACCCCCGGGACGGACACAAAGGACAGTTGTCAGACCCCATAGGGAGAGTGACTGGGCTCTGTCCTTTCTTCTGGCCACAGGAGGATGCCCTGGGCCCTGCCAGGACAGGGCGTCGCTCCTCCTCAGCAACAGGGGAAGGCAAGGCCCGACGAAGGCCCTGGGTGCTGGGCTTGGCATGGCAGGTGTGGCCACGGGCAGAACCCCGTCTGCTGCCAGGTCCCAGCCTGGCCAGAGCAAGCAGGGAAAGACTTGGTGGTCCAGAGCAAGTCCAGGACAGCTCCTCTCCTCCTCCTGTTCCCTCCTGTCCCCCTGTCATATCCTCTCTCCTTCCCCCGCATCCACCCCTTCTGTCCCTTCCTGAGCAGGCCCAGAACCCACGAGCGGACTGCGGGATGGCAGAGCTGTGCACACACTTGTGCCGCTGGGAGAAGAAGTCCAGGTGCAATGGCCCTTCTGTCCGCAGGCCCAATGTCCAGCCAGCTCAGGAGCAGCTGCGGGGCCGGGGCAGCTCAATGAGGAGAGGCCTGGGCTGCCCTGCCCACCTGGCAACAGCCGTTGGTCATGGCTGAGCCAGGAGGATTTTTCAGGGAGTTTTTTATCCATATAGAGAGAGTCTCAGACAACATACCTCCTAATTCACCCTTACCTCTTCTCCATTTCCTCTGTACCTGTACTACATGGGAAAGAACCCTGCTGTTGCACAGGGTGACCAGGGATGGGAATTGGTGGGAAATGCAGGAATAAAGGGACGTCTTGCAGCTGTATTGGACAGTGTGGAACTGTTTGAGGAACAGGTGAGCAAATGGGATGATCTGAAAGAAGAAAAAAGTATTTCTCTCACAGTGATATTCTTGCAGCAGCCCCATTTCCTCACTTTTTTTTGTACACTTGTCTAATCCTGTACTGCTGACAGTTCAGATATTACCTTTAAAAAAACCCCATAAAAACAGGAGGTCAAAATCCTCCCAAAGGGTCTGTGTGTGGATCAAATCCATAATGCAGACATTTTGCTGGCAAGCAACAGTAATCCACATTTGGTTTATACTCATTAGATATTTCAGGTTTTCTTCTTCTTTTGATGTAGTGATCCAAACAGCAAAGACAATTGTTTTGAACGTGGTTTTGACTGGCATGAGATCATTAACAAGTACTAAACTCTGTTTCCAAGCCTTTTGAATACTACTGTAAATGTTTGCTGTAGATCAAATTTCCCACTGATTTTCCTGTTTTCAAGTGGAAAAGATGTCAGAAGGTGATAGGAGTATCTTCAAAAATTAGCTGAAAACTGGAACCCTTCCTACTCAGTCTTCATACTCACAAAGAGATGAGACTTGCTGTTCTGGGAGTGGGGGCAGATATGAATTGTGACATGACCGATTTCTGTGGAAAATCCAAAAATTCAACTGGGATCTCCTGAGATCCTGTGACAGATGCACTCGACCCCACCCAGCCAAACCAGCAGCAGTCTGGTAGAGGCTCCAGAGGAGGAAAAGGCCTGAGCTGCAGCTGGGCTGAGAACTCCTTTTAGGAAACCTCCAAGGAAGCACAACAGCAAACTGAACACCGATAAGTTGTGGGTGCAGGGAGTCTTGTGCAGACCTTTCCCACTGTGTGCAATTTGACTATGAGCCAACCACTTTATTCCATAAATATGATAGCCTGGGTGAGCTACTGTGAAATCTCCCTGCTAGACAAGCGTGGCCGTATGGCAATGATCTTTCATTAATCACAGGTCACTGGGTTAATTTCAGTTTTATAATAACTATTTAGAATAAATAAGTACATTTTAAATAGAGTTAATCACTTAGAACTATAAGGTTGTGTGACTTTTAATATATGTCCTGCTTTGCATTACTTAGTAACCTAAATTTGCTATAATCTTAAACCATATGTTGTAAAGTTTTGCTCATATTTACCCAACTTGTGTCTACTTAATGAAAACAAAGCAGCTACAAACCACCAGCAGCACCTGCAAGATGAGCCTGTTCTGCACTTTACTAAGCAAAATAGGATTCATTTGGACAAAATAATTTGGACTTCAAGGCCAGCATGAAGCAGCTACAAACTATCGACAACATCTGCAGCTAAACAAGATAAAGGCCTGTCTGAAGACAGTGAAAGAATCCAATGAGAAGCAAGAAGACTTCAGACTCAAATAGTACTACTGGACTGAAACATGGTATGAGGGGCAGGTAAATAGTCTCTAGGGGTGTAATTACCTGGGGGTTTCTATGCTTATTTTGGCACCTCTGTGAAGGTACCCACCTCGAGCTGACCCTGCTGCTGTACTAATCCATTCAGTTATTTATTTCTATGAACTCTGATGCCTGAGAGTTTGCTTGGAGAGACCTGGGATCCAGACTTTGGAGTGTCCTGACACCAGGCCGCTAGAGGGGACGTAAGCAAGTTGAGATGCAGAATTATAAAACTTTGAAATCCTAGCCAAGCAATATAAAGAACTGGGTATGCCCATAGGCATATATCACCCATAGGGTGATAAACACACATAATCCCTTACCTGTTTTCCCTGACCTTTTTTGTCTCTTAGACACGAACCATTGGCCATGTCTGGGACTAAGTTTGGATCCAGCCGCACCTGGACTCCTCTCTGAGAAGGAGTTTAGAAAGCAAGGGGTCCATTCTGAGCCCCGCGGCTCAATGTGAGGGCCTCCCTCTACCCTTTCACATTTCTCATGTCTGCATAAACTGTTCTAAAACAACTCTTGCTTGATTCTCTTTGGCATAGGCTGGCCAGAAGGTAAAGACGTCAGAGCGTCGCTAGATGAAGAGCAGGTGACAACGTGCTGAAGCGGTCCCACCATATAATAAATGACCGCAGAATGGGAAGCGCTGTGCCTTGTTCACTGTTGGGTCCTGTTGTATTGTGGGAAAGCACCGGAGATGGAAAGCTGATGTGTGGAGTCCCACGTAACAAGCTGCAGAAGCCACTAAAGGACAAGAGGGATCAAGTCAGTTTGCAGAGGTGAAAGCCATCCAGCTGGCTTTGGACATCGCTGAACGAGAAACACGGCCGGTGCTTTATCTCTACACTGCCTCATGGATGGTGGAAAATGCCTTGTGGGGGTGGTTACAGCAATGGAAGAGGAGCAACTGGCAGTGCAGAGGCAAACCCATCTGGCTGCTGAATTATGGTTTGCTATTACTTCTGGCTAGAGAACCTGCCTGTAAGAGTGTGCCTCGTGTGCCTAAAACAGTTGGGTCCCTGAAGAACAGAACAACCAGCAAGTGGATTGAGCTGCCAGGATTGAAGTGTCTCAGCCCAGATTTGGGCTGGCAACATCAAGGTCAACTATTTCCTTGGCTGCAGTGACCATGAGATGGTGGAGTTCAGGATCCTGCATGGAGGAAGCAGGACAATTAGTAGAAGGAGGTGCTGGGGAGCTCCGGGGTGCCAGGAGGAGCTGGGAAGCCCTTAGAGTTGGAGCTGTCAGCAGCGTGCACTGTTCAGAGGAAAGAGCCCCCAATGCTGCGCTGAGGGGGAGCAAACAAGGAGCCCCATGCAGGAGGGTTTGGGGATTCGCCTTGCAGCCGGTGCTAGGGACTCCCCTTCTCCCAGATTGCTGGGTTTCTCCTTTCTCTCGTGCCTTTTGCGGCTTTAGCCTCCTTTTCCTCCCCCGTTCTCTTGTAGATCCTCAACCACGTCCTGGAGATGCTGGAGGGAGTTCAGACACAATTCCCACAGGGCACGGACCCGTTTCCTCTGCACAAGATTTGCACGGCCTGGCAACAAACACGCAGTGCAGGAGGAGGCCCCTACAACCTGGGCAGTACCTGCTTCCTCAATTCCGTCCTGCAGCGTTTGACGTACACCCCACCACTGGCCAACTACTTGCTGTCTCGCCAGCACAGCCAGTCCTGTGAGTCATTGCTACGCGTTCTTTTACACCTCTTGGGCAGCTCTAAATGTTGAAAAAAACCACAGTGACTCTGGGAAGACAGCTCTGAATTTTCCTCTAGAAGCTGCCTTTGAACATCACGCTCCGAGCGGGCTCAGCACAGCGTAGGGAGCGCGTCAGTTCGATGCCAAACGCCGTGCTCGTACTCCCAGGGAAGATCGTTGCTTGCTTCCCGTGGCTGCTGACGTGCATTCGAAAGGCGTGCCTGTAGGGAGCCTTTGGCATTTGGCGTTCCTGCTGCTGCCCAAGGCTGCTAAGATGGAGCATGTGGGCACCCGGGATTCTCAGAGTTGCACCACAGCTGGCTTCTGCAGTGCCCCACCGCTGTGGTAAACGATACGGTCACTGGTGAAGCACGAGGACGGGACAAGCCCTAGCAAGGCGAATGAGGTGGCGTGAACATGATCAGAAACGTCTGTGGGATTGTATTAGAAGCTGGAATTTTAGGGAGGAGAAAAATCATTCCTTGTTTGTCAAACCCTTGAGTCTTCCTTCTATCCCTCCCCGCTTAGGTGTGGAGGAAGGCTTTTGCATGATGTGTACAATGGAAGTGCACATTAAGGAGGTCCCGTCTTGCTCAGGCAGTGCCATCACACCTACGGCTGTTGTCAGTGAGCTGCAACGTGAGTCAGTTCAGATGGTTTCATTTGGAGGTATTTTACGTTTCTGAAGACACCCTTGTGTAATTGCTTTCTGCGGGTTCATGTTAAGGAGGAGAGCTTTTAGAAAGTTCAGTTTTCTTTCTTTTTTCACTGAGATCAACATGAAAACCTCCTTCTTTCTCGGGAATAGAACAGTTCCAGCTTGGCGCCCAGGAAGATGAGCATGAATTCTTTGGCTGTGCCGTGGGCGCCACACAGAGAGCTTGTTTGAGCAGCGAGTAAGCATGAGCACATGACCATGGAGATGTTCGCTAGCCCTTTTGACTCCTTCCTTTAAATCATCAGTGAAACCCTCTCTCCGGGGCTCTCCTGACAAGGAAAATTCTTGGAAGAGCAAAGTCTCTGCCTTCCACCTTCTGAGCAGCGATTACCATTTCTTCCCAGCCGGGACACATCGTCTCAAGCCAGCACAGTCATTGATCAGGTCTTCAGAGGATTTCTAAGATCCAGAGGTAATTTTTTAAAATATCACTGTCCTTAGAATGGTCTGTGGCTCTTTCGCTGTTTGGGTTAAACTGCTTTTTGCATGCAGCAGCATGTCCGGGGTGTATTGGGCATTGAAACGGGCAGAGTTAGTCTCCTTCCCAACCTGAGAAGCTTTTCTCTTTGCCTTCCAGTAACGTGCTGGAGCTGCAAAGCCATTTTGGACACCTACGAGGCATTCCTTGATATTCCTTTGGATATCCAGTTAAGATACTTGGAAATGCTGGTGCAAAATGTTTCAAGGTCCCTGCAGGGGCCTCCTTTATCTTCAGTAAACTCCACTGAATTCAAACTGGGAGCTGTTCCCAGGCAAGAGTGTGGTGGTGGATGGCAAGGGAACTGGACTTGTGTGCTCCTTCCGTAGAAGCCCTGTAAATGGTCTCCCTGTGCCGGGTGCCAGCCAGGCAAAGAGCAAGGATGGTATCGACAGCCATGACGACGCTGTCCTACCACCCTGCTTTGGACTCCTCAGTACGCACGTGATTGCTGGACGGGTGGCTTTTGTGGCTTTTGCTATTTTGGACCAGGCAGAGCACAGGACACTCTGGTGCTGCCCAGGGGTAGCTGTTTATTGGGATAACGCTGGCACCACTTGGGGAGCGGTTTCTTGGGATTTTGAGTTTCCAGGAGCTCAGTGCTCTCCTTTCTTTCTCATCCAGGCAGCCTCATCTGTCACTGGAGCTCTGGAAGACTTTGTCAGACCTGAGCAGCTGGATGGCAAAAACAGCTATAAATGTAGCAAGTAAGATCTTTACTAATGACATCTTCACAGTGTCACGGTCCATTCAGTGATGGACTCGTGATGGTTCGTTTACCTTGATCTCGAGGTGCAAAATTAAGGCAACCAAAATGCCAAGGTGTTATAATTCAGTCAAGCAGTGTTGCTTTATTAATTTTCCCGTAAAACTGCACACGATAGAAAGAGAGTAGAGGAAAAGGGAAAGGTAAAAAGAAAAGGTGGAAATGAGGCTGGGTTTACCACCGAATGAGCTCCCAAGGCGTCCCTCTGGTCTCGGGTCCCGTGACGAGAGTCCTGCCTGTCCTCCATCATGGTTCAGAATCCTCCGGTGGGGAGATCTCCGTGATGTCCTGTAAGGAGTTGTCTTTTATGCTTCTTCACCCCCCCTCACTCCCGTAGATCGAGGCCAATCTCCACCTTTATTGCGCAATCCAGGCTTAACTGCGCAGGCCCAAGAAGTCCTCGCTTCACTTGCCAGAGCCCGTCTGCGCCTGCGTTGCCTCAGTTCAGGGGTCTCTTACCGGTCCGTTGGGTGACGTCAAGACCCTTGGCAAGCCTCTGCGCATGCTTTCCTTCGTTAGCCTTTGTTACAGGGAGGAGGTGGGGGGCAAGTCTGGCTCAAGCAACAGGTCAAAACCCATCTTCTGGACAGCAATTATTGTCCTCGGGTCGGAGAGGCCTTTGTAATGCAATTCCTCTCAGGTGGTGGGGGCAAGTTTGGCTTAGGCAGCAGATAGAGTCCACACAGCACCTGTAGCCCTCAGGGCGGAGAGACCTGCACAACACGACCCCTTGCTTCAGGCCTCTCTCCAAATCATTGTCCAATTCTTTCTCTCAGTCCATTCTGTTCTCCAAGTCCCTCATGGCGGTGTTCAGGCAGAAACTGTTCTTCGGACCGACTCTCACACACAGTAGATAGCGGGTTATGGTATTCCACGACTGGGAGCACTAGTTAGGTTTTGACTTCACTGAGAAAGCCAGTTGTGACACAGCTCGCGCTTTTGTGTGTTTGTTTGTTCTTCTTCCCCGTACAACTAAACCACCTGAATCATCACAACTAGGAAAATCGTGCATTTGTTTCTAAGATGGGTACATTTTTTTCCCCTTCTGCCTGAGCTGGGCAAAACAAGTCTTAACACAACCCTGCATAGATAGGGGGCAGAATGTGGAGAAGACAGGTTGCAACCGTTGGGTCTGTGTTTGTTTGCAAGGTGTGAACAGCTGGTCAGTGTGTCCAAGAGACTTACAATCCATCAGTTCTCCAATGTCCTGACAGTGTGCTTGAAGAGATTTGATCCTTTCTCTGGCAGAAAGATTGGCAAGGTATGTAAACAAGTGCACGGCCACCTTGTCTGCTTGGAAGGAGTCCTTTCCCGAAGGAGAACGCTTGTTTTGGAAGTTGTTCGTGTCTGCACACGGTGGCTACGGAGTGCAGCTGTCAGAGAAAAAGCAATGCAATAGCTCTGCCTTGCTCTTTCCCTTGTGGACAGAGCAAAGTTCCAGGGTGAAGATAAGCACCTGGGTGCTCATAAAGAGTTGGTTTGGCCAAGAAGAGTTTTCTGCCACTTTGGTGATGAAATGGCGACACCTGTTTCTGATGAACCGAGAAGATCTCTTTCTATCCCTCTGGCCTGTGTTTGGTGACAAGATTTTCTCAGGCTGCTTCCTAAAGAGAATCAGAATAATTTTGGAATCCTCTTGGTCTCTCCTTAGGTTGCGCAGTACCCGGAGTATTTGGACCTTGGCGCATACACATCTCAGGCGGCTGGAGGACCACTCCTCTATTCCTTGTATGCTGTCCTGGTCCATGAAGGTTACAGCTGTCAGGCAGGACACTATTACTCTTTTGTAAAGGTAAAAGCCAACTGCGTGATTTGCGTTGTTCTATTGTGTCCTTCGGTGACGTCCTGCCCGTGTTTTTGTTTTAAAAACCCTGCCGTGCATCTGAAGATAGAATTGCCTTTCTTTGCAGGCCAGCGATGGACAGTGGTACAAGATGAATGATGACTCTGTGGTTCCATGTGACATCAAGATGGCTCTCTGCCAGAGTGCTCATTTACTCTTCTCTGTCAGCGAAGAACAAGCGTGAAAGGGTGTTCAGAATACACTCCCTCTCCTGTTACTGATCTTGTCCTTGCTGTTCTTCTCCGGTGGGCTATGCTTTCTGTCCTAAGAGACAATGACCATCCAGCTGAGTTCTGTCTGTTCTGCAGATGGCCAGGTCCTTTCTTCTTCCTCCTTGTTTGGCGCTGAATCCTTGCGCTTGTGTAAATTGCTAGCTGTCTGCTCTCTGGCGCTGGGTAGCTCTGAAAAGAAGTGAAATGGGGATCCAAGAGGGTATAAAGATGAGTTCCTGCTCTGAAAGGGACAGACGTGGCTGGCAGACCATGATCTAATTTCCAGCTTCCAGTCCTGGTTCAGTCTTCTGCGTGTCGTATCAAGTGCTGCTGGAAGATGCCAGGATGAGACTGAAGCCACGCGGAGGCCGCAAGGACAACCGTAAACTAAGATCCCTGTTTTTCCTCCAGGCACCATGATTTGACCCCTGGAGTGGGCGCTGAACACCAAGAGACACAGAGCGCTTGGTTGGCAAAGTTGGTTCGAGAGCTGAAGAGTTCATTTTCTGAAGGCTTCATGGCACCGAGAAAGCCGGACTCACATCCTGGGTCGCTAGGGGAGCAGCAGCCAGGGTAATACTCGTTTGAACAACAACGTGCGCCCCCCCCAGTGCCCGTTCACCCAGAGGCTGCAACTGAAAAACCACCATGCAGAAAGAGAAAACGGTCCTGTGCAGAGGAGGGTGAAAGTGCGCCCGAAAGAAAGTGGCGGAGGATGGAAGTGAGCTTTCTGGTGATCCAAACTTGAAAAGCAAATGCTAGAAAGGGGAGAAGATAAAGAAATCCAAAGAGAACGCTGGAGAGGAGGAGTACAAAGGAGGCAGCATTTGCAGCCTCGCCTGGAAATGTTGCTGACCTCTCTGCCAGGTGTTCCAGGTGCACGGCTTACGGACAGAAGTGTTCAGTGCTTGTGACTGAAATTACCCTCGCAACCAGCAATGGACCAACAAAGGCCACAGACAAACATGCTCAAGAGAATGCTGACCACTGAACTTGACGTTTATGACAGAAACAATAAAAATGCCGTCATAACCAAACCCAGTCCTCAGCGGTGCATCTGATTTCTCTAGAGACTTTGACCATGCAGGAAAGAATGGAACAGCTTGGGGTTTGGCTTTTGTTTGGGGTTGGTTTGTTTGTTTTTACTTCAGACTTCCTCTCTGAAAGCACCCTTGTCATCCAGAAGGTGGAAGCTTTCTACAGCTGCCGTACATATTAAATTAGCATGTAGAGATCTCGGCGAAAAAAAATGCCCTGGAACAGAGCATCTCCAGAGCTTCTCTATTAGAGGCTCAGGTCGCTTGTGTGGGATTCATCGTGTCTTCTCCCATGTGCGACATTTGACACTAGAGAGACAATGCAAACACGGCATTACAAACATTGCCACTGACCGTCCCCATCAACAGGGTCACCTTGTTAACACAATGGGTTTCCACTCATCCTTCTTCCTTGTAGCAGTGAAGAAGGTGGTTCTCCTGGCAAACTTGGACAGTAGTGTTGGAGAAGAGAAGACAATGGCAATGAGTCTTGAGGATGATATTGCAGTGTCCTACAGGTTCAAGCACCTTCTGGCCCTCTCCTGACTGCTGCAATTTCTTGTTCTTTCTGTTGTTTTTTCCGTTTTCTTGAATATGTCATCACAGAGGTGCCACCACCATCGCTGATTGGCTCAGCCTTGGCCACGTCTGTCTTGGAGCCGGCTGGACTTGACTCTATGGGACACAGTCGAAGCTTCTCGCAGCTTCGCATGGAGGCCGCTCCTGTAGCGCTTTTGTACCTTTTTCCACCAAGGAGGGAGGTTGGTGGAGGGGCCGCTGCTCGGGGCCTGGCTGGGCAGCGGTTGTTTGGTGGGGAGCAATTGTTTTCATCTGCATCACTTTTTTTTTTTACTTCGCTCTTTATTTGCCTTTTCATTACTATTCATACTTATTCTCATTATTTAATTTCCCTTATTAAACTGCTTCGATCTCAACACACGAGTTTTCTCACGTTTACTCTGATTCTCCCCATCCATTTCCTCAGCCCATGGACCTCCCCTGTGAAACGTCCATGAAATGCCACAACACCCCGTTGAGCTCATGGAGTCCGTGGCTTTGGGCTCCGTCTGTCCCGTGGCCACTCCGGACAGCACAGGTGTCTGTTCCGTGGGGTCACGGGCACCAAACCCAGCTCGGGTGGGAACCAAGAGGGTCCCCTCGTGTTCAGGGCCCAAAGCGCCATCTGTAGCATCTGCCCGTCCTTTGGAGTGCCCAGAGCCTCCTTCTTAGGGCCCAAATCCTCATGTTGAGGGTCCTGGCATGTCTTTCATTACCCGTGGCCTTTGCTCAGAGCCCCCAGCTTCATTTCTAAGAGGAGCTCGTTGCGTGGCAGCAAGCGCCCAGAAGTCGGTGTGGGAGTGAGGACAGCCAATGGCATTTGAGGAGGTGGGGAGAAGGTCCGTGATTGACATGTAACCAACCAATAAAGCTTTCAGGCTGCAGGGCAGGTGGCAAGGCTTGGAAAAGGCTGGGCACTGTGAAGGGCGGGCCATGCTGGCTCCACCAATCATGCCTGGAAGGAGAGTGGCGCATGGGTGATTGACAGGCTTTCTGACCAGTCATTTGATGGGAGGATTGTCATGGAGGCATCCCAAATATAAGTTTAGGCGGACTAGCACTCCGATAACATAAGATAAAGGTTCGGATATTAGGTTAGGAAATTATTTGGGGTGCAGCAAAATAAGAATGAGGATCCACAGCGTGCATATACGCACTCACAAGGAAACAAACCAGAGCCCCCTCTGCCCCGTTTTGCCCATAATAGATAAACACTAGCCTACTGCGGCCAGGACTTTACACTCGTCTGCCCCAGACGAGGAAGGTACACTTGCCTACCAGGCAAGGACTTATTAAAGCATATACTCAGTAATTTATCACTCACCCACACGTGGAGGTGAGGCGCTCCCACTCCCGGGAGGTTACCTTAGACGGCTTCTCCGTCTAAGGGGAGGGACTCCGGCAGCATGGCAGACCCACAGCTCCGAGGAGACCACACCAAGGGCAGTCGCTGGCGGGAACCCCATTTTTAGTCTGATCAGATCTGGCTGTGGATATTCCAGAAGCTTCTCGGCTTCTCTATACCCCACCCCCTCGAGTGTGGGCCTTCGAGAAGCTTCTCAGCTTCTCTGGGCTGTGGGCGCTCTTGGCCCCTCCTCTGCTAACGACCCTGCCCACCGACTCTGGGTCTCCACAAAGAGCCATTAGCTGCCCCATTGAAGGCCCCAGTTCTGAGAGGGGGATGTGCAACTGCCACACCAGTTCTCAGGGCATGTGGGGGAGGAAAGTGCAACTGCCAACACAAGGATCAAGGGTTCGTTCCCAGGCAGCCAATCAGAGGAAAGGCTCAGCAGCCCCCAGCCCCCGGCCCATGGTCCCTGTGCCACCTCCCTCCCCTCCGCCCCGGCCACCCCCATGTTCTAGAGCCCCCGTCTCCGTGGCAGCCGCCCACTCACACAGTCAGTATCCCGGGCCGTGCCACTAGACGGCAGCCGTGGGCCACCCGGCTTCTCGCGGCCAGTGCCGACCTTGTCCCACCCCTGTGGCCCCTGCTGTTCCGTGGGCCGCAGCCCCTGCCGTGGGGCAGAGGCCCCACCAGGTCCCAGCACCCGCCCTCCTGGCACCTGCTGCTCCTGCTGCTGCTGAGAGGAACAAAAGTCCCAGAGAAACCCCTGGGCATAATGGAACAAGACCAGGCCTAACGTAAGAGGAACTTCATGGAGAAACAACAGCTCTGTAGAGACTGGACATGAGGCAAAGCGGGATGTCCTTGGCTTGCGAGCTGGGAAAGCGGAGTGTTCCACTAAATGAAGAAAGAGCTGCGCGACTTCTGCTGAGTAGCAGCACAAAACGACACCACCCACGCTCAAGAGATCGGATCCAGGAACCGACGCTGGGGGCACCGGGGCAAAGACACCGCGGACGCCAGAGACCCTCGATGAAGACCAATATGGATTTATTCCAAAGTACAAGTCAGCTGTGAGGGAAGACACAGGGAACTCCAGAGCTGCGACTCTAACTCTACTGAAAGGCAGAATCAGAACAAGGCAAAAATCAGGCACAGACAATGTGGGTTCACAAAGGGAAAGTGTTGTTTAACTGACTCGAAATCCTTCTAGGAAAAGGTCAGCCAACTTATGGATGGAGGGAAGGCGATGGATGTAGTTTCTCTGGATTTTAGTAGGGCTTTTATTTTTTTTTTCTTTTTATCCTTTCTGAGGTGGCTGTGCTGTGGTGGGGGGTGGCAAAGGGAACCCCATGGGCGGGGACAGGGCACAGCAACGCCCCAAGACCCCATGGGGAGCCCCGTGTCTGGGGTCTGTCCAGCGCGACTCCATTGTCTCCAGCCTGGGTAGATGTGAGAGTGGCCCCACGGCTGACAGTCCCCAGCCTCGCGGTCACCACGTGTGGTCCCTTGAGTGCTGCTGCACATGGAATTCCCACCAAAAGTCCCCTGAAGAGGCAAAAGTCTTGACCCGCGATGTCGTGGTCACCGCAATCAAGGCTGACAGCGGTTCTTACATCCCTGATCTCCGCTTCTTCCTTTGGAAGGACCAGAGTCAGGCGAGCATCACTTGCTTTGGTCTACCTGTCACTCATGTAAAGAGGTTGTACCAAGACACCCTAGAAACCTGCTGGGCCCTCAGACAGTGCTTGTGATTTCCATCTTTGGATCCCTTCAGTTTTCACTGCAGAGTGTTGCAGCCAACCTGACCCCGGGGTTGGCGATAGTTCCCTTCTGGGCAGGAGGCTCAGCTCGAGAGCCCCAGCCAGTCCCTTTCAGCCACTTCATCAGCTGGTGCTGCCAGCTCCTGGCGTGTTCCTTACGAGAAGGGATTCAGCAGGAGCTGAGTAGATCTAAATACGTACCTAATGCTCTAAACAGATCCTGTGTCCGTCAGCGCATCACAGGCCCATGTGGGGTGGAAGGAGTTTCAGAGGTCCCTAGTGGAAGCTGCAGCTCAAAGCAGTGTCAGCTCTGGTGTCAGACCAGGTTGCTCAAGCAATGTCAGTGTCTGCAGAGCGTGCACACGAGCCAGGCAGCTGAGACACCATGATGGAAATGGAGACAGGTCTTGTGAGCAGTTCCCTCCACAAAGGGAGCTATCGGCATGCCAGGCCTCCCGGGATTCCTAGGAACACCCCAGCTTTTGGTCCAGAGGAGTGTCAGACCTCCTGAGGTATCCTGTCTCCTGCCCAAGACGGTGCTTTAGGATGTAGAGAAAATCAAAACAATGCCTGGGACTGGGCCAATTTCACCTTCACTGGCAAAATGCAGAACAGGAGGGATCTCAGAGCTCCCACGTCTCGGCAGCAGGGGGAGGACTTACCAAAACGCATTTGCTTACAGAAATTCCTTCCTTTCGGGAAGAAGGCAGCAGAAGCACACATTGGTTATAACCTCTTTTTATTGCCACAATAAAGGTGCTCTCAGCCGGGAGCATGAGTCGGACCCTGTGTTACAAATCTTGGTTCCTTCTGAGCAGCTGTAAGACAACGCACATACTCACATTTACAATGTACATAAACTCTTGGCTTTGCCCATGATATTCCTGTTACCATTCACTTCTCAGTATTTCTGCGCGGGATCCCCCCCACATAAGCACTAGTAACACATCTTTTTCAGCTGAGCCTGCACAATTTGGTTGCAACTTTGCTGCTTTCAGCCACTTTGGTGTGGTTTCTTCTGACAAACCTGCTCGTATGGGTGAGGTCAGCCGGTCAAGCTTTCCTGCGCAGCTTGGAAGCATCTTTGCCTTCTGACCTTTTCTTACGTCAAATGCCACACCCTGCTTTGCATGGGATGCAGGACACAGCGCATGAGGCCACACGGCCCCACCCGCCACTGTGACGTGGGGCAGGACACACAGACACGGCCACGCTCGCCCAGCCCGGCCGTGGCAGATTCCGTCTGTGCTTCTGCTCCGTGAAGGACGGCAGCGGCTGCAGCGGGGTCAGGGGCTGCCGCCCGTCACAGAGCCAGGGAGGCGGCCGTTGGTGCCCTGTGGCAGCAGCGTTTGGTGGCCGACGCCATGACGCGGGGCGCAGCAGGACGGGGGCCGGCGGCATTCAGCCGCCCCGAGCCCCGAGCCCCTGGCAGCCTCGCGCAGGAGCAGGAGCAGAGGCGGGAGCTGGAAGCGCTGCGGGCTGAGCTGGGGGAAGAGCGGCTCCGCACCCAAGAGCTGCGTCGCCGCTTCGCTGCCGAAACCCGGGAGCTGAAGGCGGCTCTGGAGAGGGAGCAGCAGTTCCTGGCAGAGCGGCTCCAGTGCCGGTGGCAGCAGCGACAGGCGCGGGAGCTGCGGCGGCTGCTGGAGCTGAGCCAGCAGCAGCGGGTGGCAGAGACCCGCCAGCTGCTGCGCTGGAAGGAGGCTGAGCTCCGCGAGGGACAGGAGCTGCTGCGGCGGGAGTGCACCGCTGCAGCTTGCCAGGCGCGGGACCTGCAGCGGCAGCTGGCCCGGGAGATGGGGAGGCCCAGCAGGAGCGGCAGGGAGGCCCAAAGCAAGCTCCGGGACCTCCTCAGCAAGCTCCGCTGGGAGACGGATGGCGACCAGCCCACCCACGTCCGCCACCTCCAGAACCAGCTGCAGCTGGAGAGGAAACTCTTCATCAAATACATCCTGCAGCAGTTCGAGGGCGAACTGCCCGCCTGCGCCGGCACGGCCCAGCCCCAAGGCCCTGCTGCGCACCAGGGCCAGCAGGAGACACAGAGATCCTGCTCCTCCAGCACAAGCGGGCCCCAGGCCCAGGCGCCACCACAGCAAACACCGCCAGAAAGCCACAGCGCTGGGCGGCAAACAGCACGCAAGGCTGTGGCAGCTGCTCAGCTCCAGCTGCCAGAGGGGGAAGCCTTGGTGCTGCTGGGCAGCACGTGCAGCCGCCTCCGGGAGAAGAACACCTGCCTGCAGCGTTTTCGAGAAGACTTGGAGAGGCAGAAACGTGCCCTTGAGAGGGAGAGCCACCTCCTGACAAAGGAAGGCTCTCCAGAAGCGGGCAAGGAGGCACAGAGGCTGCAGCAGAAAAGTGCTCAACTAGCTGCCCTGGCCTGCCAGCTGCAAGAAAGATCCAGACAACTGCAGGCGACCATCGATGGCCTCATCAATACTCGAGTGCCGCTGCCCACCCAAAGCCAGCAGCTTTTTCCGGAACCTGAACAGCTGGAAAGGGAAAGATCCAGCCGTATCACTTCCAGGCCGCCCCACGCTGACCCGGGAGCAGACAAGGAGTCCATCCTCCTGGAGGCCATGAGAAAACAACCGGCAGAGCTCCGGGCATTCATAGCTCGATACAGCTATGATCCTTTCCATGCTCCCAATGAGCGGCCTGAACTAGAGCTTCCTCTGGTTGCTGGACAATATGTTTATGTCTTTGGAGACGTGGATGAAGACGGTTGGTATGTGGGAGAGCTGACCGACGGCACAAGGGGTTTCGTCCCCTCTAATCTCGTCGAAGAAGTTTCAGATGACGAACCACCTGATCACACCAGCGTCTCTTCAGAGTCAAGTGACTGGTAGCAGGACACAGATGATATCTGTCCTGTCGTCTCACATGTTCTTATTAAATCTTTTCTTAGTGTAATCTCTGTGTAATCTTCCATTTGCTCCTGTGCGTATGTGACCTGAAAGGACTATGAACCAGCAACTGGGCAGCTTGTGTGGCTGGACTGGATGCCAGTTACTGGACCCAACCAGGGCTTGTAGGGACCCCTGGCTTGTGGTGCCAGCTACTGGTGTGGCCTATAGGGCAGCTGGAGGTCTCAGCGCAGCTGAGAACAAGAAGAGAACACCCCGAGACTCTTTCCAGTCTTTTGAAGTTGGAACAAAGAGCATGTGAGAACTTACAGTTATCTTAGTTGTTGCCTGGGAGCCAAGGTCTTCCTGAGCTCTCTGTCTGCAGGTGCGCAGGCAGCCGGGAAGCGGGGCAGGGATGGGACAGACCTTGACTGACATCTGGGCTGATCAATGACAATATTCCAGACCATTAGCGTCACGCGCCATATTTAATGAGTCGGGATTTCCAGCTTGGACTTCTCCTGGTACCTCGACTGTTGTTGCTGGGCTGGATGTTCAAAGGGAATGTCTCCTCGTCATGCAACTTATGCTCCATGGAGTAAGTGGGTTACACTGATCACCCGACGGGCTGCAATAGGGAATCCCAATTACCCAGGGATATTAGAAGTGAACAAAGACTGGCCAGAAGGTAAAGACGTCAGAGTGTCACTAGATGAAGAGCAGGTGACAATGTGCTGAAGCCGTCCCACCATATAATAAATGACCGCAGAATGGGAAGCGTTGTGCCTTGTTCACTGTTGGGTCCATCTGAGAATGAGGAGAAACTTCTTTACTTTGAGATGCCTGAGCCCTGGGACAGGCTGCCCAAAGAGGTTGTGGAGTCTCTTTCTTGGAAGACATTCAAACCTGTCTGGACGTGACCCTGCGTGATCTGCTCTGGTGACCCTGCTTTAGCAGTGGGTTGGACTAGATCGTCTCCAGCTGTCTCTTCCAAACCCAACCATTCTGTGATTCTGTGATTTTGTGTCCAGTTCTGGGCCCCTCAGTTCAAGAAGGATAGGGAACTGCTGGAGAGAGTCCAGCGCAGGGCCACGAAGGTGATTAAGGGAGTGGAGCATCTCCCTTATGAGGAAAGGCTGAGGAAGCTGGGTCTCTTTAGCTTGGAGCAGAGGAGACTGAGGGGTGACCTCATCAATGTTTATAAATATATAAAGGGTGGGTGTCACAAGGATGGAGCCAGGCTCTTCTCAGTGACAACCAACAGTAAGACAAGGGGCAATGGATTCAAGCTGGAACACAAGAGGTTCCACTTAAATTTGAGAAGAAACTTCTTCATGGTGAGGGTGCCAGAGCCTGGACCAGGCTGCCCAGGGAGGTTGTGGAGTCTCCTTCTCTGCAGACATTCCAACCCGCCTGGACACCTTCCTGTGTAACCTCATCTGGGTGTTCCTGTTCTGGCAGGGCGATTGGACTGGATGAGCTTTTGAGGTCCCTTCCAATCGCTGACATTCTGTGATTCTGTGATTCTGTGATTCTGTGAAATGTCTGAGTTCAATGGGGAAACAAAAGAACAGCCTGGTCCTTTTCACTGTCCTGCCGTCTGTGGGCATGCTGGGACTTCCTCCTTTCCCTGAAGTCCTCCCAGACTAACAGGGACGTGTCATCTGTGCAGCCCATGTGCCATGAGGAGAAACAGTGTCGACCATGAAGGGGGCAGCAAATAACGGCAGAAGCAAAGGGGCAGCCCCGCCTCGGCTTCAGAGCTGCCCAAAGCTGCCCTGAGCCCCTGGTGCCTGGACATTTGTATGTCCCTGCTGCCCTGCAGGGCCAGCCAGTGCTGTGGAACCCCCGGGACGGACACAAAGGACAGTTGTCAGACCCCATAGGGAGAGTGACTGGGCTCTGTCCTTTCTTCTGGCCACAGGAGGATGCCCTGGGCCCTGCCAGGACACGGCGTCGCTCCTCCTCAGCAACAGGGGAAGGCAAGGCCCGACGAAGGCCCTGGGTGCTGGGCTTGGCATGGCAGGTGTGGCCACGGGCAGAACCCCGTCTGCTGCCAGGTCCCAGCCTGGCCAGAGCACGCAGGGAAAGACTTGGTGGTCCAGAGCAAGTCCAGGACAGCTCCTCTCCTCCTCCTGTTCCCTCCTGTCCCCCTGTCATATCCTCTCTCCCTCCCCCGCATCCACCCCTTCTGTCCCTTCCTGAGCAGGCCCAGAACCCACGAGCGGACTGCGGGATGGCAGAGCTGTGCACACACTTGTGCCGCTGGGAGAAGAAGTCCAGGTGCAATGGCCCTTCTGTCCGCAGGCCCAATGTCCAGCCAGCTCAGGAGCAGCTGCGGGGCCGGGGCAGCTCAATGAGGAGAGGCCTGGGTTGCCCTGCCCACCTGGAAACAGCCGTTGGTCATGGCTGAGCCAGGAGGATTTTTCAGGGAGTTTTTTATCCGTACACTTGTCTAATCCTGTACTGCTGACAGTTCAGATATTACCTTTAAAAAAACCCCATAA
The DNA here is from genome assembly GCF_036013445.1 of Caloenas nicobarica. Taxonomy (NCBI): domain Eukaryota; kingdom Metazoa; phylum Chordata; class Aves; order Columbiformes; family Columbidae; genus Caloenas; species Caloenas nicobarica. The sequence continues at coordinate 6,517,765 of NC_088270.1, read as the reverse complement.
AAACAGGGGTGTCAAAATCCTCCCAAAGGGTCTGTGTGTGGATCAAATCCATAATGCAAACAATCCATAATGCTGGCAAGCAACAGTAATCCACATTTGGTTTATACTCATGAGATATTTCAGGTTTTCTTCTTCTTTTGATGTAGTGCTCCAAACAGCAAAAACAATTGTTTTGAATGTGGTTTTGACTGGCATGAGATCATTAACAAGTACTAAACTCTGTTTCCAAGCCTTTTGAATACTACTGTAAATGTTTGCTGTAGATCAAATTTCCCACTGATTTTCCTGTTTTCAAGTGGAAAAGATGTCAGAAGGTGATAGGAGTATCTTCAAAAATTAGCTGAAAACTGGAACCCTTCCTACTCAGTCTTCATACTCACACAGAGATGAGACTTGCTGTTGTGGGGGCAGATATGAATTGTGACATGACCGATTTCTGTGGAAAATCCAAAAATTCAACTGGGATCTCCTGAGATCCTGTGACAGATGCACTCGACCCCACCCAGCCAAACCAGCAGCAGTCTGGTAGAGGCTCCAGAGGAGGAAAAGGCCTGAGCTGCAGCTGGGCTGAGAACTCCTTTTAGGAAACCTCCAAGGAAGCACAACAGCAAACTGAACACCGATAAGTTGTGGGTGCAGGGAGTCTTGTGCAGACCTTTCCCACTGTGTGCAATTTGACTATGAGCCAACCACTTTATTCCATAAATATGATAGCCTGGGTGAGCTACTGTGAAATCTCCCTGCTAGACAAGCGTGGCCGTATGGCAATGATCTTTCATTAATCACAGGTCACTGGGTTAATTTCAGTTTTATAATAACTATTTAGAATAAATAAGTACATTTTAAATAGAGTTAATCACTTAGAACTATAAGGTTGTGTGACTTTTAATATATGTCCTGCTTTGCGTTACTTAGTAACCTAAATTTGCTATAATCTTAAACCATATGTTGTAAAGTTTTGCTCATATTTACCCAACTTGTGTCTACTTAATGAAAACAAAGCAGCTACAAACCACCAGCAGCACCTGCAAGATGAGCCTGTTCTGCACTTTACTAAGCAAAATAGGATTCATTTGGACAAAATAATTTGGACTTCAAGGCCAGCATGAAGCAGCTACAAACTATCGACAACATCTGCAGCTAAACAAGATAAAGGCCTGTCTGAAGACAGTGAAAGAATCCAATGAGAAGCAAGAAGACTTCAGACTCAAATAGTACTACTGGACTGAAACATGGTAAGAGGGGCAGGTAAATAGTCTCTAGGGGTGTAATTACCTGGGGGTTTCTATGCTTATTTTGGCACCTCTGTGAAGGTACCCACCTCGAGCTGACCCTGCTGCTGTACTAATCCATTCAGTTATTTATTTCTATGAACTCTGATGCCTGAGAGTTTGCTTGGAGAGACCTGGGATCCAGACTTTGGAGTGTCCTGACACCAGGCCGCTAGAGGGGACGTAAGCAAGTTGAGATGCAGAATTATAAAACTTTGAAATCCTAGCCAAGCAATATAAAGAACTGGGTATGCCCATAGGCATATATCACCCATAGGGTGATAAACACACATAATCCCTTACCTGTTTTCCCTGACCTTTTTTGTCTCTTAGACACGAACCATTGGCCATGTCTGGGACTAAGTTTGGATCCAGCCGCACCTGGACTCCTCTCTGAGAAGGAGTTTAGAAAGCAAGGGGTCCATTCTGAGCCCCGCGGCTCAATGTGAGGGCCCCCCTCTACCCTTTCACATTTCTCATGTCTGCATAAACTGTTCTAAAACAACTCTTGCTTGATTCTCTTTGGCATAGGCTGGCCAGAAGGTAAAGACGTCAGAGCGTCGCTAGATGAAGAGCAGGTGACAACGTGCTGAAGCGGTCCCACCATATAATAAATGACCGCAGAATGGGAAGCGCTGTGCCTTGTTCACTGTTGGGTCCTGTTGTATTGTGGGAAAGCACCGGAGATGGAAAGCTGCTGTGTGGAGTCCCACGCAACAAGCTGCAGAAGCCACTAAAGGACAAGAGGGATCAAGTCAGTTTGCAGAGGTGAAAGCCATCCAGCTGGCTTTGGACATCGCTGAACGAGAAACACGGCCGGTGCTTTATCTCTACACTGCCTCATGGATGGTGGAAAATGCCTTGTGGGGGTGGTTACAGCAATGGAAGAGGAGCAACTGGCAGTGCAGAGGCAAACCCATCTGGCTGCTGAATTATGGTTTGCTATTACTTCTGGCTAGAGAACCTGCCTGTAAGAGTGTGCCTCGTGTGCCTAAAACAGTTGGGTCCCTGAAGAACAGAACAACCAGCAAGTGGATTGAGCTGCCAGGATTGAAGTGTCTCAGCCCAGATTTGGGCTGGCAACATCAAGGTCAACTATTTCCTTGGCTGCAGTGACCATGAGATGGTGGAGTTCAGGATCCTGCATGGAGGAAGCAGGACAATTAGTAGAAGGAGGTGCTGGGGAGCTCCGGGGTGCCAGGAGGAGCTGGGAAGCCCTTAGAGTTGGAGCTGTCAGCAGCGTGCACTGTTCAGAGGAAAGAGCCCCCGATGCTGCGCTGAGGGGGAGCAAACAAGGAGCCCCATGCAGGAGGGTTTGGGGATTCGCCTTGCAGCCGGTGCTAGGGACTCCCCTTCTCCCAGATTGCTGGGTTTCTCCTTTCTCTCGTGCCTTTTGCGGCTTTAGCCTCCTTTTCCTCCCCCGTTCTCTTGTAGATCCTCAACCACATCCTGGAGATGCTGGAGGGAGTTCAGACACAATTCCCACAGGGCGCGGACCCGTTTCCTCCCCACAGGATTTGCACGGCCTGGCAGCAAACACGCAGTGCTGGAGGAGGCCTCTACAACCTGGGCAGTACCTGCTTCCTCAATTCTGTCCTGCAGTGTTTGACGTACACCCCACCGCTGGCCAACTACTTGCTGTCTCGCCAGCACAGCCAGTCCTGTGAGTCATTGCTACGCGTTCTTTTACACCTCTTGGGCAGCTCTAAATGTTGAAAAAACCACAGTGACTCTGGGAAGACAGCTCTGAATTTTCCTCTAGAAGCTGCCTTTGAACATCACGCTCCGAGCGGGCTCAGCACAGCGTAGGGAGCGCGTCAGTTCGATGCCAAACGCCGTGCTCGTACTCCCAGGGAAGATCGTTGCTTGCTTCCCGTGGCTGCCGACGTGCATTCGAAAGGCGTGCCTGTAGGGAGCCTTTGGCATTTGGCGTTCCTGCTGCTGCCCAAGGCTGCTAAGATGGAGCATGTGGGCACCCGGGATTCTCAGAGTTGCACCACAGCTGGCTTCTGCAGTGCCCCACTGCGGTGGTAAACGATACAGTCACTGGTGAAGCACGAGGACGGGACAAGCCCTAGCAAGGCGAATGAGGTGGCATGAACATGATCAGAAACGTCTGCGGGATTGTATTAGAAGCTGGAATTTTATGGAGGAGAAAAATCATTCCTTGTTTGTCAAACCCTTGAGTCTTCCTTCTATCCCTCCCCGCTTAGGTGTGGAGGAAGGCTTCTGCATGATGTGTACAATGGAAGTGCACATTAAGGAGGTCCCGTCTTGCTCGGGCAGTGCCATCGCACCTACGGCTGTTGTCAGTGAGCTGCAACGTGAGTCATTTCAGATGGTTTCATTTGGAGGTATTTTACGTTTCTGAAGACACCCTTGTGTAATTGCTTTCTGCGGGTTCATGTTAAGGAGGAGAGCTTTTAGAAAGTTCAGTTTTATTTCTTTTTTCACTGAGATCAACATGAAAACCTTCTTCTTTCTCAGGAATAGGAGAACAGTTCCAGCTTGGCGCCCAGGAAGATGCGCATGAATTCTTTGGCTGTGCCGTGGGTGCCACGCAGAGAGCTTGTTTGAGCAGCGAGTAAGCATGAGCACATGACCGTGGAGATGTTCGCTAGCCCTTTTGACTCCTTCCTTTAAATCATCAGTGAAACCCTCTCTCCGGGGCTCTCCTAACAAGGAAAATTCTTGGAAGAGCAAAGTCTCTGCCTTCCACCTTCTGAGCAGCGATTACCATTTCTTTCCAGCCGGGACACCTCTTCTCAAGCCAGCACACTCATTGATCAGGTCTTCAGAGGATTTCTAAATCCAGAGGTAATTTTTTAAAATATCACTGTCCTTAGAACGGTCTGTGGCTCTTTCGCTGTTTGGGTTAAACTGCTTTTTGCATGCAGCAGCATGTCCAGGGTGTATTGGGCATTGAAACGGGCAGAGTTAGTCTCCTTCCCAACCTGAGAAGCTTTTCTCTTTGCCTTCCAGTAACGTGCTGGAGCTGCAAAGCCATTTTGGACACCTACGAGGCATTCCTTGATATTCCTTTGGATATCCAGTTAAGATACTTGGAAATGCTGGTGCAAAATGTTTCAAGGTCCCTGCAGGGGCCTCCTTTATCTCCAGTAAACTCCACTGAATTCAAACTGTGAGCTGTTCCCAGGCAAGAGTGTGGTGGTGGATGGCAAGGGAACTGGACTTGTGTGCTCCTTCCGTAGAAGCCCTGTAAATGGTCTCCCTGTGCCGGGTGCCAGCCAGGCAAAGAGCAAGGATGGTATCGACAGCCATGACGACGCTGTCCTACCACCCTGCTTTGGACTCCTCAGCATGCACGTGATTGCTGGACGGGTGGCTTTTGTGGCTTTTGCTATTTTGGACCAGGCAGAGCACAGGACACTCTGGTGCTGCCCAGGGGTAGCTGTTTATTGGGATAACGCTGGCACCACTTGGGGAGTGGTTTCTTGGGATTTTGAGTTTCCGGGAGCTCAGTGCTCTCCTTTCTTTCTCATCCAGGCAGCCTCATCTGTCACTGGAGCTCTGGAAGACTTTGTCAGACCTGAGCAGCTGGATGGCAAAAACAGCTATAAATGTAGCAAGTAAGATCTTTACTAATGACATCTTCACAGTGTCACGGTCCATTCGGTGATGGACTCGTGATGGTTCGTTTACCTTGATCTCGAGGTGCAAAATTAAGGCAACCAAAATGCCAAGGGGTTATAATTCAGTCAAGCAGTGTTGCTTTATTAATTTTCCCGTAAAACTGCACGCGATAGAAAGAGAGTAGACGAAAAGGGAAAGGTAAAAAGAAAAGGTGGAAATGAGGCTGGGTTTACCACCGAATGAGCTCCCAAGGCGTCCCTCTGGTCTCGGGTCCCGTGACGAGAGTCCTGCCTGTCCTCCATCATGGTTCAGAATTCTCCGGTGGGGAGATCTCCGTGATGTCCCGTAAGGAGTTGTCTTTTATGCTTCTTCACCCCCCCTCACTCCCGTAGATCGAGGCCAATCTCCACCTTTATTGCGCAATCCAGGCTTAACTGCGCAGGCCCAAGAAGTCCTCGCTTCACTTGCCAGAGCCCGTCTGCGCCTGCGTTGCCTCAGTTCAGGGGTCTCTTACCGGTCCGTTGGGTGACGTCAAGACCCTTGGCGAGCCTCTGCGCATGCTTTCCTTCGTTAGCCTTTGTTACAGGGAGGAGGTGGGGGGCAAGTCTGGCTCAAGCAACAGGTCAAAACCCATCTTCTGGACAGCAATTATTGTCCTCGGGTCGGAGAGGCCTTTGTAATGCAATTCCTCTCAGGTGGTGGGGGCAAGTTTGGCTTAGGCAGCAGATAGAGTCCACACAGCACCTGTAGCCCTCAGGGCGGAGAGACCTGCACAACACGACCCCTTGCTTCAGGCCTCTCTCCAAATCATTGTCCAATTCTTTCTCTCAGTCCATTCTGTTCTCCAAGTCCCTCATGGCGGTGTTCAGGCAGAAACTGTTCTTCGGACCGACTCTCACACACAGTAGATAGCGGGTTATGGTATTCCACGACTGGGAGCACTAGTTAGGTTTTGACTTCACTGAGAAAGCCAGTTGTGACACAGCTCACACTTTTGTGTGTTTGTTTGTTCTTCTTCCCCGTACAACTAAACCACCTGAATCATCCACAACGTGGAAAATCGTGCATTTGTTTCTAAGATGGGTACATTTTTTTCCCCTTCTGCCTGAGCTGGGCAAAACAAGTCTTAACACAACCCTACATAGATGGGGGGCAGAGTGTGGAGAAGACAGGTTGCAACCGTTGGGTCTGTGTTTGTTTGCAAGGTGTGAACAGCTGGTCAGTGTGTCCAAGAGACTTACAATCCATCAGTTCTCCAATGTCCTGACAGTGTGCTTGAAGAGATTTGATCCTTTCTCTGGCAGAAAGATTGGCAAGGTATGTAAACAAGTGCACGGCCACCTTGTCTGCTTGGAAGGAGTCCTTTCCCGAAGGAGAACGCTTGTTTTGGAAGTTGTTCCTGTCTGCACACGGTGGCTACGAAGTGCAGCTGTCAGAGAAAAAGCAATGCAATAGCTCTGCCTTGCTCTTTCCCTTGTGGACAGAGCAAAGTTCCAGGGTGAAGATAAGCACCTGGGTGCTCGTAAAGAGTTGGTTTGGCCAAGAAGAGTTTTCTGCCACTTTGGTGATGAAATGGCGACACCTGTTTCTGATGGACCGAGAAGATCTCTTTCTGTCCCTCTGGCGTGTGTTTGGTGACAAGATTTTCTCAGGCTGCTTCCTAAAGAGAATCAGAATAATTTTGGAATCCTCTTGGTCTCTCCTTAGGTTGCGCAGTACCCGGAGTATTTGGACCTTGGCGCATACACATCTCAGGCGGCTGGAGGACCACTCCTCTATTCCTTGTATGCTGTCCTGGTCCATGAAGGTTACAGCTGTCAGGCAGGACACTATTACTCTTTTGTAAAGGTAAAAGCCAACTGCGTGATTTGCGTTGTTCTATTGTGTCCTTCGGTGACGTCCTGCCCGTGTTTTTGTTTTAAAAACCCTGCCGTGCATCTGAAGATAGAATTGCCTTTCTTTGTAGGCCAGCGATGGACAGTGGTACAAGATGAATGATGACTCTGTGGTTCCATGTGACATCAAGATGGCTCTCTGCCAGAGTGCTCATTTACTCTTCTCTGTCAGCGAAGAACAAGCGTGAAAGGGTGTTCAGAATACACTCCCTCTCCTGTTGCTGATCTTGTCCTTGCTGTTCTTCTCCGGTGGGCTATGCTTTCTGTCCTAAGAGACAATGACCATCCAGCTGAGTTCTGTCTGTTCTGCAGATGGCCAGGTCCTTTCTTCTTCCTCCTTGTTTGGCGCTGAATCCTTGCGCTTGTGTAAATTGCTAGCTGTCTGCTCTCTGGCGCTGGGTAGCTCTGAAAAGAAGTGAAATGGGGATCCAAGAGGGTATAAAGATGAGTTCCTGCTCTGAAAGGGACAGACGTGGCTGGCAGACCATGATGTAATTTCCAGCTTCCCGTCCTGGTTCAGTCTTCTGCGTGTCGTATCAAGTGCTGCCGGAAGATGCCAGGATGAGACTGAAGCCACGCGGAGGCCGCAAGGACAACCGTAAACTAAGATCCCTGTTTTTCCTCCAGGCACCATGATTTGACCCCTGGAGTGGGCGCTGAACACCAAGAGACACAGAGCGCTTGGTTGGCAAAGTTGGTTCGAGAGCTGAAGAGTTCATTTTCTGAAGGCTTCGTGGCACCGAGAAAGCCGGACTCACATCCTGGGTCGCTAGGGGAGCAGCAGCCAGGGTAATACTCGTTTGAACAACAACGTGCGCCCCCCCCTAGTGCCCGTTCACCCAGAGGCTGCAACTGAAAAACCACCATGCAGAAAGAGAAAACGGTCCTGTGCAGAGGAGGGTGAAAGTGCGCCCGAAAGAAAGTGGCGGAGGATGGAAGTGAGCTTTCTGGTGATCCAAACTTGAAAAGCAAATTCTAGAAAGGGGAGAAGATAAAGAAATCCAAAGAGAACGCTGGAGAGGAGGAGTACGAAGGAGGCAGCATTTGCAGCCTCACCTGGAAATGTTGCCGACCTCTCTGCCGGGTGTTCCAGGTGCACGGCTTACGGACAGAAGCGTTCAGTGCTCGTGACTGAAATTACCATCGCAACCAGCAATGGACCAACAAAGGCCACAGACAAACATGCTCAAGAGAATGCTGACCACTGAACTTGACGTTTATGACAGAAACAATAAAAATGCCGTCATAACCAAACACAGTCCTCGGCGGTGCATCTGATTTCTCTAGAGACTTTGACCATGCAGGAAAGAATGGAACAGCTTTGGGTTTGGCTTTTGTTTGGGGTTGGTTTGTTTGTTTTTACTTCAGACTTTCTCTGTGAAAGCACCCTTGTCATCCAGAAGGTGGAAGCTTTCTACAGCTGCCGTACATATTAAATTAGCATGTAGAGATCTCAGCGAAAAAAAATGCCCTGGAACAGAGCATCTCCAGAGCTGCTCGATTAGAGGCTCAGGTCGCTTGTGTGGGATTCATCGTGTCTTCTCCCATGTGCGACATTTGACACTAGAGAGACAATGCAAACACGGCATTACAAACATTGCCACTGACCGTCCCCATCAACAGGGTCACCTTGTTAACACAATGGGTTTCCACTCATCCTTCTTCCTTGTAGCAGTGAAGAAGGTGGTTCTCCTGGCAAACTTGGACAGTAGTGTTGGAGAAGAAAAGACAATGGCAACGAGTCTTGAGGATGATATTGCAGTGTCCTACAGGTTCAAGCACCTTCTGGCCCTCTCCTGACTGCTGCAATTTCTTGTTCTTTCTGTTGTTTTTTCCGTTTTCTTGAATATGTCATCACAGAGGTGCCACCACCATCGCTGATTGGCTCAGCCTTGGCCAGGTCTGTCTTGGAGCCGGCTGGACTTGACTCTATGGGACACAGTGGAAGCTTCTCGCAGCTTCGCATGGAGGCCGCCCCTGTAGCGCTTTTGTACCTTTTTCCACCAAGGAGGGAGGCTGGTGGAGGGGCCGCTGCTCGGGGCCTGGCTGGGCAGCGGTTGTTTGGTGGGGAGCAATTGTTTTCATCTGCATCACTTTTTTTTTTTACTTCGCTCTTTATTTGCCTTTTCATTACTATTCATACTTATTCTCATTATTTAATTTCCCTTATTAAACTGCTTTGATCTCAACACACGAGTTTTCTCACGTTTACTCTGATTCTCCCCATCCATTTCCTCAGCCCATGGACCTCCCCTGTGAAACGTCCATGAAATGCCACAACACCCCGTTGAGCTCATGGAGTCCGTGGCTTTGGGCTCCGTCTGTCCCGTGGCCACTCCGGACAGCACAGGTGTCTGTTCCGTGGGGTCACGGGCACCAAACCCGGCTCGGGTGGGAACCAAGAGGGTCCCCTCGTGTTCAGGGCCCAAAGCGCCATCTGTAGCATCTGCCCATCCTTTGGAGTGCCCAGAGCCTCCTTCTTAGGGCCCAAATCCTCATGTTGAGTGTCCTGGCATGTCTTTCATTACCCGTGGCCTTTGCTCAGAGCCCCCAGTTTCATTTCTAAGAGGAGCTCGTTGCGTGGCAGCAAGCGCCCAGAAGTCGGTGTGGGAGTGAGGACAGCCAGTGGCATTTGAGGAGGCGGGGAGAAGGTCCGTGATTGACATGTAACCAACCAATAAAGCTTTCAGGCTGCAGGGAAGGTGGCAAGGCTTGGAAAAGGCTGGGCACTGTGAAGGGCGGGCCATGCTGGCTCCACCAATCATGCCTGGAAGGAGAGTGGCGCATGGGTGATTGACAGGCTTTCTGACCAGTCATGTGATGGGAGGATTGTCATGGAGGCATCCCAAATATAAGTTTAGGCGGACTAGCACTCCGATAACATAAGATAAAGGTTCGGATATTAGGTTAGGAAATTATTTGGGGTGCAGCAAAATAAGAATGAGGATCCACAGTGTGCATATACGCACTCACAAGGAAACAAACCAGAGCCCCCTCTGCCCCGTTTTGCCCATAATAGATAAACACTAGCCTACTGTGGCCAGGACTTTACACTCGTCTGCCCCAGACGAGGAAGGTACACTTGCCTACCAGGCAAGGACTTATTAAAGCATATACTCAGTAATTTATCACTCACCCACACGTGGAGGTGAGGCGCTCCCACTCCCGGGAGGTTACCTTAGATGGCTTCTCCGTCTAAGCGGAGGGACTCCGGCAGCATGGCAGACCCGCAGCTCCGAGGAGACCACACCAAGGGCAGTCGCTGGCGGGAACCCCATTTATCATCTGATCAGATCTGGCTGTGGATATTCCAGAAGCTTCTCGGCTTCTCTATACCCCACCCCCTCGAGTGTGGGCCTTCGAGAAGCTTCTCAGCTTCTCTGGGCTGTGGGCGCTCCTGGCCCCTCCTCTGCTAACGACCCTGCCCACCAACTCTGGGTCTCCACAAAGAGCCATTAGCTGCCCCATTGAAGGCCCCATTTCTGAGAGGGGGATGTGCAACTGCCACACTAGTTCTCAGGGCATGTGGGGGAGGAAAGTGCAACTGCCAACACAAGGATCAAGGGTTCATTCCCAGGCAGCCAATGAGAGGAAAGGCCCCGCAGCCCCCAGCCCCCAGCCCATGGCCCCTGTGCCACCTCCCTCCCCTCCGCCCCGGCCACCCCCATGTTCTAGAGCCCCCGTCTCCATGGCAGCCGCCCGCTCACACAGTCAGTATCCCGGGCCGTGCCACTAGACGGCAGCCGTGGGCCACCCGGCTTCTCGCCGCCAGCGCCGACCTTGTCCCACCCCTGTGGCCCCTGCTGTTCCGTGGGCCGCAGCCCCTGCCGTGGGGCAGAGGCCCCACCAGGTCCCAGCACCCGCCCTCCTGGCACCTGCTGCTGCTGCTGATGATGAGAGGAACAAAAGTCCCTGAGAAACCCCTGGGCATAATGGAACAAGACCAGGCCTAACGTAACAGGAACTTCATGGAGAAACTACAGCTCTGTAGAGACTGGACATGAGGCAAAGCGGGATGTCCTTGGCTTGCGAGCTGGGAAAGCAGAGTGTTCCACTAAATGAAGAAAGAGCTGCACGACTTCTGCTGAGTAGCAGCACAAAACGACACCACCCACGCTCAAGAGATCGGATCCAGGAGCCGACGCTGGGGGCACTGGGGCAAAGACACCGCGGACGCCAGAGACCCTCGATGAAGACCAATATGGATTTATTCCAAAGTACAAGTAAGCTGTGAGGGAAGACACAGGGAACTCCAGAGCTGCGACTCTAACTCTACTGAAAGGCAGAATCAGAACAAGGCAAAAATCAGGCACAGACAATGTGGGTTCACAAAGGGAAAGTGTTGTTTAACTGACTCGAAATCCTTCTAGGAAAAGGTCAGCCAACTTATGGATGGAGGGAAGGCGATGGATGTAGTTTCTCTGGATTTTAGTAGGGCTTTTATTTTTTTTTTCTTTTTATCCTTTTTGAGGTGGCTGTGCTGTGGTGGGGGGTGGCAAAGGGAACCCCATGGGCGGGAGCAGGGCACAGCAACGCCCCAAGACCCCATGGGGAGCCCCGTGTCTGGGGTCGGTCCAGCGCGACTCCATTGTCTCCAGCCTGGGTAGATGTGAGAGCGGCCCCGCGGCTGACAGTCCCCAGCCTCGCGGTCACCACGTGTGGTCCCTTGAGTGCTGCTGCCCATGGAATTCCCACCAAAAGTCCCCTGAAGTGGCAAAAGTCTTGACCCGCGATGTCGTGGTCACCACAATCAAGGCTGACAGCGGTTCTTACATCCCTGATCTCCACTTCTTCCTTTGGAAGGACCAGAGTCAGGCGAGCATCACTTCTTTTGGTCTACCTGTCACTCATGTAAAGAGGTTGTACCAAGACACCCTAGAAACCTGCTGGGCCCTCAGACAGTGTTTGTGATTTCCATCTTTGGATCCCTTCAGATTTCACTGCAGAGTGTTGCAGCCAACCTGACCCCGGGGTTGGCGATAGTTCCCTTCTGGGCAGGAGGCTCAGCTCGAGAGCCCCAGCCAGTCCCTTTCAGCCACTTCATCAGCTGGTGCTGCCAGCTCCTGGCATGTTCCTTACGAGAAGGGATTCAGCAGGAGCTGAGTAGATCTAAATACGTACCTAATGCTCTAAACAGATCCTGTGTCCGTCAGCGCGTCACAGGCCCATGTGGGGTGGAAGGAGCTTCAGAGGTCCCTAGTGGAAGCTGCAGCTCAAAGCAGTGTCAGCTCTGGTGTCAGACCAGGTTGCTCAAGCAATGTCAGTGTCTGCAGAGCATGCACACGAGCCAGGCAGCTGAGACACCATGATGGAAATGGAGACAGGTCTTGTGAGCAGTTCCCGCCACAAAGGGAGCTATCGGCATGCCAGGCCTCCCGGGATTCCTAGGAACACCCCAGCTTTTGGTCCAGAGGAGTGTCAGACCTCCTGAGGTGTCCTGTCTCCTGCCCAAGACGGTGCTTTAGGATGTAGAGAAAATCAAAGCAACGCCTGGGACTGGGCCAATTTCACCTTCACTGGCAAAATGCAGAGCAGGAGGGATCTCAGAGCTCACACGTCTCTGCAGCAGGGGGAGGACTTACCAAAACGGATTTGCTTACAGAAATTCCTTCCTTTCGGAAAGAAGGCAGCAGAAGCACACATTGGTTATAACCTCTTTTTATTGCCACAATAAAGGTGCTCTCAGCCGGGAGCAGGAGTCGGACCCTGTGTTACAAATCTTGGTTCCTTATGAGCAGCTGTAAGACAACGCACATTCTCACATTTACAATGTACATAAACTCTTGTCTTTGCCCATGATATTCTTGTTACCATTCACTTCTCAGTATTTCTGCACGGGATCCCCCCCACATAAGCACTAGTAACACATATTTTTCAGCTGAGCCTGCACAATTTGGTTGCAACTTTGCTGCTTTCAGCCACTTTGGTGTGGTTTCTTCTGGCAAACCCGCTTGTATGGGTGAGGTCAGCCGGTCAAGCTCTCCTGCGCAGCTTGGAAGCATCTTTGCCTTCTGACCTTTTCTTACGTCAAATGCCACACCCTGCTTTGCATGGGATGCAGGACACAGCGCATGAGGCCACACGGCCCCACCCGCCACTGTGACGTGGGGCAGGACACACAGACACGGCCACGCTCGCCCAGCCCGGCCGTGGCAGATTCTGTCTGTGCTTCTGCTCCGTGAAGGACGGCAGCGGCTGCAGCGGGGTCAGGGGCTGCCGCCCGTCACAGAGCCAGGGACCGCGGCCGTTGGTGCCCTGTGGCAGCAGCGTTTGGTGGCCGACGCCATGACGCGGGGCGCAGCAGGACGGGGGCCGGCGGCGTTCAGCCGCCCCGAGCCCCGAGCCCCTGGCAGCCTCGCGCAGGAGCAGGAGCAGAGGCGGGAGCTGGAAGCGCTGCGGGCTGAGCTGGGGGAAGAGCGGCTCCGCACCCAAGAGCTGCGTCGCCGCTTCGCTGCCGAAACCCGGGAGCTGAAGGCGGCTCTGGAGAGGGAGCAGCAGTTCCTGGCAGAGCGGCTCCAGTGCCAGTGGCAGCAGCAACAGGCGCGGGAGCTGCGGCGGCTGCTGGAGCTGAGCCAGCGGCAGCGGGTGGCAGAGACCCGCCAGCTGCTGCGCTGGAAGGAGGCTGAGCTCCGCGAGGGACAGGAGCTGCTGCGGCGGGAGTGCACCGCCGCCGCTTGCCAGGCGCGGGACCTGCAGCGGCAGCTGGCCCGGGAGATGGGGAGGCCCAGCAGGAGCGGCAGGGAGGCCCGAAGCAAGCTCCGGGACCTCCTCAGCAAGCTCCGCTGGGAGACGGATGGCGACCAGCCCACCCACATCCGCCACCTCCAGAACCAGCTGCAGCTGGAGAGGAAACTCTTCATCAAATACATCCTGCAGTGGTTCGAGGGCGAACTGCCCGCCTCCGCCGGCACGGCCCAGCCCCAAGGCCCTCCTGCGCACCAGGGCCAGCAGGAGACACAGAGATCCTGCTCCTCCAGCACAAGCGGGCCCCAGGCCCTGGCGCCACCACAGCAAAGACCGCCAGAAAGCCACAGCGCTGGGCGGCAAACAGCACACAAGGCTGTGGCAGCTGCTCAGCTCCAGCTGCCAGAGGGGGAAGCCTTGGTGCTGCTGGGCAGCCGCCTCCGGGAGAAGAACACCTGCCTGCAGCGTCTTCGAGAAGACTTGGAGAGGCAGAAACGTGCCCTTGAGAGGGAGAGCCACCTCCTGACAAAGGAAGGCTCTCCAGAAGCGGGCAAGGAGGCACAGAGGCTGCAGCAGAAAAGTGCTCAACTAGCTGCCCTGGCCTGCCAGCTGCAAGAAAGATCCAGACAACTGCAGGCGACCATCCATGGCCTCATCAATACTCGAGTGCCGCTGCCCACCCAAAGCCAGCAGCTTTTTCAGGAACCTGAACGGCTGGAAAGGGAAAGATCCAGCCATATCACTTCCAGGCCGCCCCACGCTGACCTGGGAGCAGACAAGGAGTCCATCCTCCTGGAGGCCATGAGAAAACAACCGGCAGAGCTCCGGGCATTCATAGCTCGATACAGCTATGATCCTTTCCATGCTCCCAATGAGCGGCCTGAACTAGAGCTTCCTCTGGTTGCTGGACAATATGTTTATGTCTTTGGACACGTGGATGAAGACGGTTGGTATGTGGGAGAGCTGACCGACGGCACAAGGGGTTTCGTCCCCTCTAATCTTGTCGAAGAAGTTTCAGATGACGAACCACCTGATCACACCAGCGTCTCTTCTGAGTCAAGTGACTGGTAGCAGGACACAGATGATATCTGTCCTGTCGTTTCATATGTTCTTATTAAATCTTTTCTTAGTGTAATCTTCCATTTGCTCCTGTGCGTATGTGACCTGAAAGGACTATGAACCAGCAACTGGGCGGCTTGTGTGGCTGGACTGGATGCCAGTTACTGGACCCAACCAGGGCTTGTAGGGACCCCTGGCTTGTGGTGCCAGCTACTGGTGCGGCTTACAGGGCAGCTGGAGGTCTCAGCGCAGCTGAGAACAAGAAGAGAACACCCCGAGACTCTTTCCAGTCTTTTGAAGTTGGAACAAAGAGCATGTGAGAACTTACAGTTATCTTAGTTGTTGCCTGGGAGCCAAGGTCTTCCTGAGCTCTCTGTCTGCAGGTGCGCAGGCAGCCAGGAAGCGGGGCAGGGATGGGACAGACCTTGACTGACATCTGGGCTGATCAATGACAATATTCCACACCATTAGCGTCACGCGCCATATTTAATGAGTCGGGATTTCCAGCTTGGACTTCTCCTGGTACCTCGACTGTTGTTGCTGGGCTGGATGTTCAAAGGGAATGTCTCCTCGTCATGCAAACAATGCTCCATGGAGTAAGTGGGTTACACTGCTCACCCGACGTACTGGAATAGGGAATCCCAGTTACCCAGGGATATTAGAAGTGAACATAGACTGGCCAGAAGGTAAAGACGTCAGAGTGTCACTAGATGAAGAGCAGGTGACAACGTGCTGAAGCGGTCCCACCATATAATAAATGACCGCAGAATGGGAAGCGTTGTGCCTTGTTCACTGTTGGGTCCATCTGAAAATGCGGAGAAAATTCTTCATTTTGAGATGCCTGAGCCCTGGGATAGGCTGCCCAAAGAGGTTGTGGAGTCTCTTTCTCAGAAGACATTCAAACCTGCCTGGACGTGACCCTGCGTGATCTGCTCTGGTGACCCTGCTTTAGCAGTGGGTTGGACTAGATCGTCTCCAGCCGTCTCTTCCAAATCCAACCATTCTGTGATTCTGTGGTTTTGTGTCCAGTTCTGGGCCCCTCAGTTCAAGAAGGATAGGGAACTGCTGGAGAGAGTCCAGCGCAGGTCCACGAAGATGATTAAGGGAGTGGAGCATCTCCCTTATGAGGAAAGGCTGAGGGACCTGGGTCTCTTTAGCTTGGAGCAGAGGAGACTGAGGGGTGACCTCATCAATGTTTATAAATATATAAAGGGTGGGTGTCACAAGGATGGAGCCAGGCTCTTCTCGGTGACAACCAACAGTAAGAGAAGGGGTAATGGATTCAAGCTGGAACACAAGAGGTTCCACTGAAATTTGAGAAGAAACTTCTTCATGGTGAGGGTGCCAGAGCCTGGACCAGGCTGCCCAGGGAGGTTCTGGAGTGTCCTTCTCTGGAGATATTCCAAACCCGCCTGGACACCTTCCTGTGTAACCTCATCTGGGTGTTCCTGTTCTGGCAGGCGGATTGGACTGGATGAGCTTTTGAGGTCCCTTCCAATCCCTGACATTCTGTGATACTGTGATTCTGTGAAATGTCTGAGTTCAATGGGGAAACAAAAGAACAGCCTGGTCCTTTTCACTGTCCTGCCGTCTGTGGGCATGCTGGGACTTCCTCCTTTCCCTGAAGTCCTCCCAGACTAACAGGGACGTGTCATCTGTGCAGCCCATGTGCCATGAGGAGAAACAGTGTTGACCATGAAGGGGGCAGCAAATAACGGCAGAAGCAAAGGGGCAGCCCCGCCTCGGCTTCAGAGCTGCCCAAAGCTGCCCTGAGCCCCTGGTGCCTGGACATTTGTATGTCCCTGCTGCCCTGCAGGGCCAGCCAGTGCTGAGGAACCCCCGGGACGGACACAAAGGAGAGTTGTCAGACCCCATAGGGAGAGTGACTGGGCTCTGTCCTTTCTTCTGGCCACAGGAGGATGCCCTGGGCCCTGCCAGGACAGGGCGTCGCTCCTCCTCAGCAACAGGGGAAGGCAAGGCCCGACGAAGGCCCTGGGTGCTGGGCTTGGCATGGCAGGTGTGGCCACGGGCAGAACCCCGTCTGCTGCCAGGTCCCAGCCTGGCCAGAGCAAGCAGGGAAAGACTTGGTGGTCCAGAGCAAGTCCAGGACAGCTCCTCTCCTCCTCCTGTTCCCTCCTGTCCCCCTGTCATATCCTCTCTCCTTCCCCCGCATCCACCCCTTCTGTCCCTTCCTGAGCAGGCCCAGAACCCACGAGCGGACTGCGGGATGGCAGAGCTGTGCACACACTTGTGCCGCTGGGAGAAGAAGTCCAGGTGCAATGGCCCTTCTGTCCGCAGGCCCAATGTCCAGCCAGCTCAGGAGCAGCTGCGGGGCCGGGGCAGCTCAATGAGGAGAGGCCTGGGCTGCCCTGCCCACCTGGCAACAGCCGTTGGTCATGGCTGAGCCAGGAGGATTTTTCAGGGAGTTTTTTATCCGTATAGAGAGAGTCTCAGACAACATACCTCCTAATTCACCCTTACCTCTTCTCCATTTCCTCTGTACCTGTACTACATGGGAAAGAACCCTGCTGTTGCACAGGGTGACCAGGGATGGGAATTGGTGGGAAATGCAGGAATGAAGGGACGTCTTGCAGCTGTATTGGACAGTGTGGAACTGTTTGAGGAACAGGTGAGCAAATGGGATGATCTGAAAGAAGAAAAAAGTATTTCTCTCACAGCGATATTCTTGCAGCAGCCCCATTTCCTCACTTTTTGTTTGTACACTTGTCTAATCCTGTACTGCTGACAGTTCAGATATTACCTTTAAAAAACCCCATAAAAACAGGGGGGTCAAAATCCTCCCAAAGGGTCTGTGTGTGGATCAAATCCATAACGCAAACATTTTGCTGGCAAGCAACAGTAATCCACATTTGGTTTATACTCATTAGATATTTCAGGTTTTCTTCTTCTTTTGATGTAGTGGTCCAAACAGCAAAGACAATTGCTTTGAACGTGGTTTTGACTGGCATGAGATCATTAACAAGTACTAAACTCTGTTTCCAAGCCTTTTGAATACTACTGTAAATGTTTGCTGTAGATCAAATTTCCCACTGATTTTCCTGTTTTCAAGTGGAAAAGATGTCAGAAGGTGATAGGAGTATCTTCAAAAATTAGCTGAAAACTGGAACCCTTCCTACTCAGTCTTCATACTCGCAAAGAGATGAGACTTGCTGTTGTGGGAGTGGGGGCAGATATGAATTGTGACATGACCGATTTCTGTGGAAAATCCAAAAATTCAACTGGGATCTCCTGAGATCCTGTGACAGATGCACTCGACCCCACCCAGCCAAACCAGCAGCAGTCTGGTAGAGGCTCCAGAGGAGGAAAAGGCCTGAGCTGCAGCTGGGCTGAGAACTCCTTTTAGGAAACCTCCAAGGAAGCACAACAGCAAACTGAACACCGATAAGTTGTGGGTGCAGGGAGTCTTGTGCAGACCTTTCCCACTGTGTGCAATTTGACTATGAGCCAACCACTTTATTCCATAAATATGATAGCCTGGGTGAGCTACTGTGAGCTCTCCCTGCTAGACAAGCGTGGCCGTATGGCAATGATCTTTCATTAATCACAGATCACTGGGTTAATTTCAGTTTTATAATAACTATTTAGAATAAATAAGTACATTTTAAATAGAATTAATCACTTAGAACTATAAGGTTGTGTGACTTTTAATATATGTCCTGCTTTGCGTTACTTAGTAACCTAAATTTGCTATAATCTTAAACCATGTTGTAAAGTTTTGCTCATATTTACCCAACTTGTGTCTACTTAATGAAAACAAAGCAGCTACAAACCACCAGCAGCACCTGCAAGATGAGCCTGTTCTGCACTTTACTAAGCAAAATAGGATTCATTTGGACAAAATAATGCCTTCAAGGCCAGCATGAAGCAGCTACAAACTATCGACAACATCTGCAGCTAAACAAGATAAAGGCCTGTCTGAAGACAGTGAAAGAATCCAATGAGAAGCAAGAAGACTCCAGACTCAAATATTACTACTGGACTGAAACATGGTATGAGGGGCAGGTAAATAGTCTCTGGGGGTGTAATTACCTGGGGGTTTCTATGCTTATTTTGGCACCTCTGTGAAGGTACCCACCTCGAGCTGACCCTGCTGCTGTACTAATCCATTCAGTTATTTATTTCTATGAACTTTGATGCCTGAGAGTTTGCTTGGAGAGAGTGGGATCCAGACTTTGGAGTGTCCTGACACCAGGCCGCTAGAGGGGACGTAAGCAAGTTGAGATGCAGAATTATAAAACTTCGAAATCCTAGCCAAGCAATATAAAGAACTAGGTATGCCCATAGGCATATATCACCCATAGGGTGATAAACACACATAATCCCTTACCTGTTTTCCCTGACCTTTTTTGTCTCTTAGACACGAACCATTGGCCATGTCTGGGACTAAGTCTGGATCCAGCCGCACCTGGACTCCTCTCTGAGAAGGAGTTTAGAAAGCAAGGGGTCCATTGTGAGCCCCGTGGCTCAATGTGAGGGCCCCCCTCTACCCTTTCACATTTCTCATGTCTGCATAAACTGTTCTAAAACAACTCTTGCTTGATTCTCTTTGGCATAGGCTGGCCAGAAGGTAAAGACGTCAGAGTGTCACTAGATGAAGAGCAGGTGACAACGTGCTGAAGCGGTCCCACCATATAATAAATGACCGGAGAATGGGAAGCACTGTGCCTTGTTCACTGTTGGGTCCTGTTGTATTGTGGGAAAGCACCAGAGATGGAAAGCTGCTGTGTGGAGTCCCACGCCACAAGCTGCAGAAGCCACTAAAGGACAAGAGGGATCAAGTCAGTTTGCAGAGGTGAAAGTGATCCAGCTGGCTTTGGGCATCGCTGAACGAGAAACACGGCTGGTGCTTTATCTCTACACTGCCTCATGGATGGTGGAAAATGCCTTGTGGGGGTGGTTACAGCAATGGAAGAGAAGCAACTGGCAGTGCAGAGGCAAACCCATCTGGCTGCTGAATTAGTAGAAGGAGGTGCTGGGGAGCTCCGGGATGCCAGGAGGAGCTGGGAAGCCCTTAGAGTTGGAGCTGTCAGCAGCGTGCACTGTTCACAGGAAAGAGCCCCCGATGCTGTGCTGAGGGGGAGCAAACAAGGAGCCCCATGCAGGAGGGTTGGGGGATTTTCCTGGCAGCCGGTGCTAGGGACTCCCCTTCTCCCACATTGCTGGGTTTCTCTTTTCCCTCGTGCCTTTCAGTGGATTTAGCCTCCTTTTCCTCCCCTGTTCTCTTGTAGATCCTCAACCACGTCCTGGAGATGCTGGAGGGAGTTCAGACACAATTCCCACAGGGCACGGACCCGTTTCCTCTGCACAAGATTTGCACGGCCTGGCAGCAAACACGCAGTGCTGGAGGAGGCCTCTACAACCTGGGCAGTACCTGCTTCCTCAGTTCCGTCCTGCAGTGTTTGACGTACACCCCACCACTGGCCAACTACTTGCTGTCTCGCCAGCACAGCCAGTCCTGTGAGTCATTGCTACGTGTTCTTTTACACCTCTTGGGCAGCTCCAAATGTTGAAAAAACCACAGTGACTCTGGGAAGACAGCTCTGAATTTTCCTCTAGAAGCTGCCTTTGAACATCACGCTCAGAGCGGGCTCAGCACAGTGTAGGGAGCGCGTCAGTTCGATGCCAAACGCCGTGCTCGTACTCCCAGGGAAGATCGCTGCTTGCTTCCCGTGGCTGCCGAAGTGCATTTGAAAGGCGTGCCTGTAGGGAGCCTTTGGCATTTGGCGTTCCTGCTGCTGCCCAAGGCTGCTAAGATGGAGCATGTGGGCACCCGGGATTCTCAGAGTTGCACCACAGCTGGCTTCTGCAGTGCCCCACTGCGGTGGTAAACGATACGGTCACTGGTGAAGCACGAGGACGGGACAAGCCCTAGCAAGGCGAATGAGGTGGCGTGAACATGATCAGAAACGTCTGTGGGATTGTATTAGAAGCTGGAATTTTATGGAGGAGAAAAATCATTCCTTGTTTGTCAAACCCTTGAGTCTTCCTTCTATCCCTCCCCGCTTAGGTGTGGAGGAAGGCTTCTGCATGATGTGTACAATGGAAGTGCACATTAAGGAGGTCCTGTCTTGCTCGGGCAGTGCCATCGCACCTACGGCTGTTGTCAGTGAGCTGCAACGTGAGTCAGTTCAGATGGTTTCATTTGGAGGTATTTTACGTCTCTGAAGACACCCTTGTGTAACTGCTTTCTGTGTGTTCATGTGAAGGAGGAGAGCTTTTAGAAAGGTCAGTTTTCTTTCTTTTTTCACTGAGATCAACATGAAAACCTTCTTCTTTCTCGGGAATAGGAGAACAGTTCCAGCTTGGCGCCCAGGAAGATGCGCATGAATTCTTTGGCTGTGCCGTGGGTGCCAGGCAGAGAGCTTGTTTGAGCAGCGAGTAAGCATGAGCACATGACCATGGAGATGTTCTCTAGCCCTTTTGACTCCTTCCTTTAAATCATCAGTGAAACCCTCTCTCCGGGGCTCTCCTGACAAGGAAAATTCTTGGAAGAGCAAAGTCTCTGCCTTCCACCTTCTGAGCAGCGATTACCATTTCTTTCCAGCCGGGACACATCGTCTCAAGCCAGCACACTCATTGATCAGGTCTTCAGAGGATTTCCAAGATCCAGAGGTAATTTCTTAAAATATCACTGTCCTTAGAACGGTCTGTGGCTCTTTCGCTGTTTGGGTTAAACTGCTTTTTGCATGCAGCAGCATGTCCAGGGTGTATTGGGCATTGAAACGGGCAGAGTTAGTCTCCTTCCCAACCTGAGAAGCTTTTCTCTTTGCCTTCCAGTAACGTGCTGGAGCTGCAAAGCCATTTTGGACACCTACGAGGCATTCCTTGATATTCCTTTGGATATCAAGGTAAGATACTTGGAAATGGTGGTGCAAAATGTTTCAAGGTCCCTGCAGGGGCCTCCTTTATCTCCAGTAAACTCCACTGAATTCAAACTGTGAGCTATTCCCAGGCAAGAGTGTGGTGGTGGATGGCAAGGGAACTGGACTTGTGTGCTCCTTCCGTAGAAGCCCTGTAAATGGTCTCCCTGTGCTGGGTGCCAGCCAGGCAAAGAGCAAGGACGGTATCGACAGCCATGACGACACTGTCCTACCACCCTGCTTTGGACTCTTCAGTACGCACGTGATTGCTGGACGGGTGGCTTTTGTGGCTTTTGGTATTTTGGACCAGGCAGAGCACAGGACACTCTGGTGCTGCCCAGGGGTAGCTTTTTGTTGGGATAACGCTGGCACCACTTGGGGAGCAGTTTCTTGGGATTTTGAGTTTCTGGGACCTCAGTGCTCTCCTTTCTTTCTCATCCAGGCAGCCTCATCTGTCACTGGAGCTCTGGAAGACTTTGTCAGACCTGAGCAGCTGGATAGCAAAAACAGCAAGTAAGATCTTTACTAATGACATCTTCACAGTACGTATGTAGTAGTTATGGCATTCCACGACTGGGAGCGCTAGTTAGGTTTTGACTTCACTGAGAAAGCCAGTTGTGACACAGCTCACGCTTTTGTGTGTTTGTTTGTTCTTCTTCCCCGTACAACTAAACCACCTGAATCATCCACAACTTGGAAAATCGTGCATTTGTTTCTAAGATGGGTACATTTTTTTCCCCTTCTGCCTGAGCTGGGCAAAACAAGCCTTAACACAACCCTACATAGATGGGGGGCAGAATGTGGAGAAGACAGGTTGCAACCGTTGGGTCTGTGTTTGTTTGCAAGGTGTGAACAGCTGGTCAGTGTGTCCAAGAGACTTACAATCCATCAGTTCTCCAATGTCCTGACAGTGTGCTTGAAGAGATTTGATCCTTTCTCTGGCAGAAAGATTGGCAAGGTATGTAAACAAGTGCACGGCCACCTTGTCTGCTTGGAAGGAGTCCTTTCCCGAAGGAGAACGCTTGTTTTGGAAGTTGTTCATGTCTGCACACGATGGCTGTGAAGTGCAGCTGTCTGTGAAAAAGCAATGCAATAGCTCTGCCTTGCTCTTTCCCTCGTGGACAGAGCAAAGTTCCAGGGTGAAGATAAGCACCTGGGTGCTCCTAAAGAGTTGGTTTGGCCAAGAAGAGTTTTCTGCCACTTTGGTGATGAAATGGCGGCACCTGTTTCTGATGAACCGAGAAGATCTCTTTCTATCCCTCTGGCCTGTGTTTGGTGACAAGATTTTCTCAGGCTGCTTCCTAAAGACTCTCAGGATAATTTTGGAATCCTCTTGGTCTCTCCTTAGGTTGTGCAGTACCCGGAGTATTTGGACCTTGGCGCATACACATCTCGGGCGGCTGAAGGACCACTCCTCTATTCCTTGTATGCTGTCCTGGTCCATGAAGGTTACAGCTGTCAGGCAGGACACTGTTACTGTTTCGTAAAGGTAAAAGCCAACTGCGTGATTTGCGTTGTTCTATTGTGTCCTTCGGTGATATCCTGCCCGTGTTTTTGTTTTAAAAACCCTGCCGTGCATCTGAAGATAGAATTGCCTTTCTTTGCAGGCCAGCGATGGACAGTGGTACAAGATGAATGATGACTCTGTGGTTCCGTGTGACATCAAGATGGCTCTCTGCCAGAGCGCTCATTTAGTCTTCTATGTCAGGTAAGAACAAGCGTGAAAGGGTGTTCAGAATACACTCCCTGTCCTGTTACTGATCTTGTCCTTGCTGTTCTTCTCCGGTGGGCTATGCTTTCTGTCCTAAGAGACAATGACCGTCCAGCTGAGTTCTGTCTGTTCTGCAGATGGCCAGGTCCTTTCTTCTTCCTCCTTGTTTGGCGTTGAATTCTTGCGCTTGTGTAAATTGCTAGCTGTCTGCTCTCTGGGGCTGGGTAGCTCTGAAAAGAAGTGAAATGGGGATCCAAGAGGGTATAAAGATGAGTTCCTGCTAGGAAAGGGACAGACGTGGCTGGCAGACCATGATCTAATTTCCAGCTTCCAGTCCTGGTTCAGTCTTCTGCGTGTCGTATCAAGTGCTGCCGGAAGATGCCAGGATGAGACTGAAGCCACGCGGAGGCCGCAAGGACAACCGTAAACTAAGATCCCTGTTTTTCCTCCAGGCACCATGATTTGACCCCTGGAGTGGGCGCTGAACACCAAGAGACACAGAGCGCTTGGTTGGCAAAGTGGGTTCGAGAGCTGAAGAGTTCATTTTCTGAAGGCTTCGTGGCACTGAGAAAGCCGGACTCACATTCTGGGTCATTAGGGGAGCAGCAGCTGGGGAAATACTCGTTTGAACAACAACGTGCACCCCCCCCAGTGCCCGTTCACCCAGAGGCTGCAACTGAAAAACCACCATGCAGAAAGAGAAAACGGTCCTGTGCAGAGGAGGGTGAAAGTGCGCCCGAAAGAAAGTGGCGGAGGATGGAAGTGAGCTTTCTGGTGATCCAAACTTGAAAAGCAAATGCTAGAAAGGGGAGAAGATAAAGAAAGCCAAAGAGAACACTGGAGAGGAGGAGTACGGAGGAGGCAGCGTTTGCAGCCTCGCCTGGAAATGTTGCCGACCTCTCTGCCGGGTGTTCCAGGTACACGGCTTACGGACAGAAGCGTTCAGTGCTTGTGACTGAAATTACCATCGCAACCAGCAATGGACCAACAAAGGCCACAGACAAACATGCTCAAGAGAATGCTGACCACTGAACTTGACGTTTATGACAGAAACAATAAAAATGCCGTCATAACCAAACCCAGTCCTCAGCGGTGCATCTGATTTCTCTAGAGACTTTGACCATGCAGGAAAGAATGGAACAGCTTGGGGTTTGGCTTTTGTTTGGGGTTGGTTTGTTTGTTTGTTTTTACTTCAGACTTTCTCTCTGAAAGCACCCTTGTCATCCAGAAGGTGGAAGCTTTCTACAGCTGCCGTACATATTAAATTAGCATGTAGAGATCTCGGCGAAAAAAATGCCCAGGAATAGAGCATCTCCAGAGCTGCTCGATTAGAGGCTCAGGTCGCTTGTGTGGGATTCATCGTGTCTTCTCCCACGTGCAACATTTGACACTAGAGAGACAATGCAAACACGGCATTACAAACACTGCCACTGACCGTCCCCATCAACAGGGTCACCTTGTTAACACAATGGGTTTCCGCTCTTCCTTCTTCCTTGTAGCGCTGAAGAAAGTGGTTCTCCTGGCAAACTTGGACAGTAGTGTTGGAGAAGAAAAGACAATGGCAACGAGTCTTGAGGATGATATTGCAGTGTCCTACAGGTTCAAGCACCTTCTGGCCCTCTCCTGACTGCTGCAATTTCTTGTTCTTTTTGTTGTTTTTTCCCTTTTCTTAAATATGTCATCACAGAGGTGCCACCACCATCGCTGATTGGCTCAGCCTTGGCCAGGTCTGTCTTGGAGCCGGCTGGACTTGACTCTATGGGACACAGTGGAAGCTTCTCGCAGCTTCGCATGGAGGCCGCCCCTGTAGCAGTTTTGTACCTTTTTCCACCGAGGAGGGAGGTTGGTGGAGGGGCCACTGCTTGGGGCCTGGCTGGGCAGCGGTTGGTTGGTGGGGAGCAATTGTTTTCATCTGCATCACTTGTCTTTCTTGGGTTTTATTTCTCTCTCTTTTTGCCTTTTCATTACTATACATACTTATTCTCATTATTTAATTTCCCTTATTAAACTGCTTTGATCTCAACACACGAGTTTTCTCACGTTTACTCTGATTCTCCCCATCCATTTCCTCAGCCCATGGACCTCCCCTGTGAAACATCCATGAAATGCCACAACACCCCGTTGAGCTCATGGAGTCCGTGGCTTTGGGCTCTGTCTGTCTCGTGGCCACTCCGGACAGCACAGGTGTCTGTTCCGTGGGGTCACGGGCACCAAACCCAGCTCGGGTGGGAACCAAGAGGGTCCCCTCGTGTTCAGGGCCCAAAGCGCCATCTGTAGCATCTGCCCGTCCTTTGGAGTGCCCAGAGCCTCCTTCTTAGGGCCCAAATCCTCATGTTGAGGGTCCTGGCATGTCTTTCATTACCCGTGGCCTTTGCTCAGAGACCCCAGTTTCATTTCTAAGAGGAGCTCGGTGCGTGGCAGCAAGCGCCCAGAAGTCGGTGTGGGAGTGAGGACAGCCAATGGCATTTGAGGAGGCAGGGAGAAGGTCTGTGATTGACATGTAACCACCCAATAAAGCTTTCAGGCTGCAGGGAAGGTAGTAAGGCTTGGAAAAGGCTGGGCACTGTGAAGGGCGGGCCATGCTGGCTCCACCAATCATGCCTGGAAGGAGAGTGGCGCATGGGTGATTGACAGGCTTTCTGACCAGTCATTTGATGGGAGGACTGTCATGGAGGCATCCCAAATATAAGTTTAGGCGGACTAGCACTCCGATAACATAAGATAAAGGTTCGGATATTAGGTTAGGAAATTATTTGGGGTGCAGCAAAATAAGAATGAGGATCCACAGCGTGCATATACGCACTCACAAGGAAACAAACCAGAGTCCCCTCTGCCCCGTTTTGCCCATAATAGATAAACACTAGCCTACTGTGGCCAGTACTTTACACTCGTCTGCCCCAGACGAGGAAGGTACACTTGCCTACCAGGCAAGGACTTATTAAAGCATATACTCAGTAATTTATCACTCACCCACACGTGGAGGTGAGGCGCTCCCACTCCCGGGAGGTTACCTTAGACGGCTTCTCCGTCTAAGGGGAGGGACTCCGGCAGCATGGCAGACCCGCAGCTCCGAGGAGACCACACCAAGGGCAGTCGCTGGCGGGAACCCCATTTATCGTCTGATCAGATCTGGCTGTGGATATTCCAGAAGCTTCTCGGCTTCTCTATACCCCACCCCCTCGAGTGTGGGCCTTCGAGAAGCTTCTCAGCTTCTCTGGGCTGTGGGCGCTCCTGGCCCCTCCTCTGCTAACGACCCTGCCCACCGACTCTGGGTCTCCACAAAGAGCCATTAGCTGCCCCATTGAAGGCCCCAGTTCTGAGAGGGGGATGTGCAACTGCCACACCAGTTCTCAGGGCATGTGGGGGAGGAAAGTGCAACTGCCAACACAAGGATCAAGGGTTCGTTCCCAGGCAGCCAATCAGAGGAAAGGCCCAGCAGCCCCCAGCCCCCGGCCCATGGCCCCTGTGCCACCTCCCTCCCCTCCGCCCCGGCCACCCCCATGTTCTAGAGCCCCCGTCTCCATGGCAGCCGCCCGCTCACACAGTCAGTATCCCGGGCCGTGCCACTAGACGGCAGCCATGGGCCACCCGGCTTCTCGCCGCCAGCGCCGACCTTGTCCCACCCCTGTGGCCCCTGCTGTTCCGTGGGCCGCAGCCCCTGCCGTGGGGCAGAGGCCCCACCAGGTCCCAGCACCCGCCCTCCTGGCACCTGCTGCTGCTGCTGATGAGAGGAACAAAAGTCCCTGAGAAACCCCTGGGCATAATGGAACAAGACCAGGCCTAACGTAACAGGAACTTCATGGAGAAACAACAGCTCTGTAGAGACTGGACATGAGGCAAAGCGGGATGTCCTTGGCTTGCGAGCTGGGAAAGCGGAGTGTTCCACTAAATGAAGAAAGAGCTGCACGACTTCTGCTGAGTAGCAGCACAAAACGACACCACCCACGCTCAAGAGATTGGATCCAGGAGCCGACGCTGGGGGCACTGGGGCAAAGACACCGCGGACGCCAGAGACCCTCGATGAAGACCAATATGGATTTATTCCAAAGTACAAGTAAGCTGTGAGGGAAGACACAGGGAACTCCAGAGCTGCGACTCTAACTCTACTGAAAGGCAGAATCAGAACAAGGCAAAAATCAGGCACAGACAATGTGGGTTCAGAAAGGGAAAGTGTTGTTTATCTGACTCGAAATCCTTCTAGGAAAAGGTCAGCCAACTTATGGATGGAGGGAAGGCGATGGATGTAGTTTCTCTGGATTTTAGTAGGGCTTTTATTTTTTTTTTCTTTTTATCCTTTTTGAGGTGGCTGTGCTGTGGTGGGGGGTGGCAAAGGGAACCCCATGGGCAGGGCCAGGGCACAGCAACGTCCCAGGACCCCATGGGGAGCCCCGTGTCCGGGGTCAGTCCAGCGTGACTCCATTGTCTCCAGCCTGGGTAGATGTGAGAGCGGCCCCACGGCTGACAGTCCCCAGCCTCGCGGTCACCACGTGTGGTCCCTTGAGTGCTGCTGCCCATGGAATTCCCACCAAAAGTCCCCTGAAGAGGCAAAAGTCTTGACCCGCGATGCCGTGGTCACCGCAATCAAGGCTGACAGCGGTTCTTACATCCCTGATCTCCACTTCTTCCTTTGGAAGGACCAGAGTCAGGCGAGCATCACTTGCTTTGGTCTACCTGTCACTCATGTAAAGAGGTTGTACCAAGACACCCTAGAAACCTGCTGGGCCCTCAGACAGTGTTTGTGATTTCCATCTTTGGATCCCTTCAGATTTCACTGCAGAGTGTTGCAGCCAACCTGACCCCGGGGTTGGCGATAGTTCCCTTCTGGGCAGGAGGCTCAGCTCGAGAGCCCCAGCCAGTCCCTTTCAGCCACTTCATCAGCTGGTGCTGCCAGCTCCTGGCGTGTTCCTTACGAGAAGGGATTCAGCAGGAGCTGAGTAGATCTAAATACGTACCTAATGCTCTAAACAGATTCTGTGTCCGTCAGCGCGTCACAGGCCCATGTGGGGTGGAAGGAGTTTCAGAGGTCCCTAGTGGAAGCTGCAGCTCAAAGCAGTGTCAGCTCTGGTGTCAGACCAGGTTGCTCAAGCAATGTCAGTGTCTGCAGAGCGTGCACACGAGCCAGGCAGCTGAGACACCATGATGGAAATGGAGACAGGTCTTGTGAGCAGTTCCCTCCACAAAGGGAGCTATCGGCATGCCAGGCCTCCCGGGATTCCTAGGAACACCCCAGCTTTTGGTCCAGAGGGGTGTCAGACCTCCCGAGGTGTCCTGTCTCCTGCCCAAGACGGTGCTTTAGGATGTAAAGAAAATCGAAGCAACGCCTGGGACTGGGGCAATTTCACTTTCAATAGCAAAATGCAGAGCAGGAGGCATCTCAGAGCTCCCACGTCTCGGCAGCAGGGGGAGGACTTACCAAAACGGATTTGCTTACAGAAATTCCTTCCTTTCGGAAAGAAGGCAGCAGAAGCACACATTGGTTATAACCTCTTTTTATTGCCACAATAAAGGTGCTCTCAGCCGGGAGCATGAGTCAGACCCTGTGTTACAAATCTTGGTTCCTTATGAGCAGCTGTAAGACAACGCACATACTCACATTTACAATGTACATAAACTCTTGGCTCTGCCCATGATATTCCTGTTACCATTCACTTCTCAGTATTTCTGCGCAGGATCCCCCCCACATAAGCACTAGTAACACATATTTTTCAGCTGAGCCTGCACAATTTGGTTGCAACTTTGCTGCTTTCAGCCACTTTGGTGTGGTTTCTTCTGGCAAACCCGCTTGTATGGGTGAGGTCAGCCGGTCAAGCTTTCCTGCGCAGCTTGGAAGCATCTTTGCCTTCTGACCTTTTCTTACATGAAATGCCACAACCTGCTTTGCATGGGATGCAGGACACAGCGCATGAGGCCACACGGCCCCACCCGCCACTGTGACGTGGGGCAGGACACACAGACACGGCCACGCTCGCCCAGCCCGGCCGTGGCAGATTCCGTCTGTGCTTCTGTTCCGTGAAGGACGGCAGCGGCTGCAGCGGGGTCAGGGGCTGCCGCCCGTCACAGAGCCAGGGAGGCGGCCGTTGGTGCCCTGTGGCAGCAGCGTTTGGTGGCCGACGCCATGACGCGGGGCGCAGCAGGACGGGGGTCGGCGGCGTTCAGCCGCCCCGAGCCCCAAGCCCCTGGCAGCCTCGCGCAGGAGCAGGAGCAGAGGCGGGAGCTGGAAGCGCTGCGGGCTGAGCTGGGGGAAGAGCGGCTCCGCACCCAAGAGCTGCGTCGCCGCTTCGCTGCCGAAACCCAGGAGCTGAAGGCGGCTCTGGAGAGGGAGCAGCAGTTCCTGGCAGAGCGGCTCCAGTGCCAGTGGCAGCAGCGACAGGCGCGGGAGCTGCGGCGGCTGCTGGAGCTGAGCCAGCGGCAGCGGGTGGCAGAGACCCGCCAGCTGCTGCGCTGGAAGGAGGCTGAGCTCCGCGAGGGACAGGAGCTGCTGCGGCGGGAGTGCACCGCCGCCGCTTGCCAGGCGCGGGACCTGCAGCGGCAGCTGGCCCGGGAGATGGGGAGGCCCAGCAGGAGCGGCAGGGAGGCCCGAAGCAAGCTCCGGGACCTCCTCAGCAAGCTCCGCTGGGAGACGGATGGCGACCAGCCCACCCACATCCGCCACCTCCAGAACCAGCTGCAGCTGGAGAGGAAACTCTTCATCAAATACATCCTGCAGCGGTTCGAGGGCGAACTGCCCGCCTCTGCCGGCACGGCCCAGCCCCAAGGCCCTCCTGCGCACCAGGGCCAGCAGGAGACACAGAGATCCTGCTCCTCCAGCACAAGCGGGCCCCAGGCCCTGGCGCCACCACAGCAAAGACCGCCAGAAAGCCACAGCGCTGGGCGGCAAACAGCACGCAAGGCTGTGGCAGCTGCTCAGCTCCAGCTGCCAGAGGGGGAAGCCTTGGTGCTGCTGGGCAGCATGTGCAGCTGCCTCCGGGAGAAGAACACCTGCCTGCAGCGTCTTCGAGAAGACTTGGAGAGGCAGAAACGTGCCCTTGAGAGGGAGAGCCACCTCCTGACAAAGGAAGGCTCTCCAGAAGCGGGCAAGGAGGCACAGAGGCTGCAGCAGAAAAGTGCTCAACTAGCTGCCCTGGCCTGCCAGCTGCAAGAAAGATCCAGACAACTGCAGGCGACCATCCATGGCGTGATCAATACTCGAGTGCCGCTGCCCACCCAAAGCCAGCAGCTTTTTCAGGAACCTGAACGGCTGGAAAGGGAAAGATCCAGCCGTATCACTTCCAGGCCGCCCCACGCTGACCCGGGAGCAGACAAGGAGTCCATCCTCCTGGAGGCCATGAGAAAACAACCGGCAGAGCTCCGGGCATTCATCGCTCGATACAGCTATGATCCTTTCCATGCTCCCAATGAGCGGCCTGAACTAGAGCTTCCTCTGGTTGCTGGACAATATGTTTATGTCTTTGGACACGTGGATGAAGACGGTTGGTATGTGGGAGAGCTGACCGACGGCACAAGGGGTTTCGTCCCCTCTAATCTCGTCGAAGAAGTTTCAGATGACGAACCACCTGATCGCACCAGCGTCTCTTCAGAGTCAAGTGACTGGTAGCAGGACACAGATGATATCTGTCCTGTCGTCTCACATGTTCTTATTAAATCTTTCCTTAGTGTAATCTTCCATTTTCTCCTCTGCGTATGTGACCTGAAAGGCCTATGAACCAGCAACTGGGCGACTTGTGTGGCTGGACTGGATGCCAGTTACTGGACCCAACCAGGGCTTGTAGGGACCCCTGGCTTGTGGTGCCAGCTACTGGTGCGGCTTACAGGGCAGCTGGAGGTCTCAGCGCAGCTGAGAACAAGAAGAGAACACCCCGAGACTCTTTCCAGTCTTTTGAAGTTGGAACAAAGAGCATGTGAGAACTTACAGTTATCTTAGTTGTTGCCTGGGAGCCAAGGTCTTCCTGAGCTCTCTGTCTGCAGGTGCGCAGGCAGCCAGGAAGCGGGGCAGGGATGGGACAGACCTTGACTGACATCTGGGCTGATCAATGACAATATTCCACACCATTAGCGTCACGCGCCATATTTAATGAGTCGGGATTTCCAGCTTGGACTTCTCCTGGTACCTCGACTGTTGTTGCTGGGCTGGATGTTCAAAGGGAATGTCTCCTCGTCATGCAAACAATGCTCCATGGAGTAAGTGGGTTACACTGCTCACCCGACGTACTGGAATAGGGAATCCCAGTTACCCAGGGATATTAGAAGTGAACATAGACTGGCCAGAAGGTAAAGACGTCAGAGTGTCACTAGATGAAGAGCAGGTGACAACGTGCTGAAGCGGTCCCACCATATAATAAATGACCGCAGAATGGGAAGCGTTGTGCCTTGTTCACTGTTGGGTCCATCTGAAAATGCGGAGAAAATTCTTCATTTTGAGATGCCTGAGCCCTGGGATAGGCTGCCCAAAGAGGTTGTGGAGTCTCTTTCTCAGAAGACATTCAAACCTGCCTGGACGTGACCCTGCGTGATCTGCTCTGGTGACCCTGCTTTAGCAGTGGGTTGGACTAGATCGTCTCCAGCCGTCTCTTCCAAATCCAACCATTCTGTGATTCTGTGGTTTTGTGTCCAGTTCTGGGCCCCTCAGTTCAAGAAGGATAGGGAACTGCTGGAGAGAGTCCAGCGCAGGTCCACGAAGATGATTAAGGGAGTGGAGCATCTCCCTTATGAGGAAAGGCTGAGGGACCTGGGTCTCTTTAGCTTGGAGCAGAGGAGACTGAGGGGTGACCTCATCAATGTTTATAAATATATAAAGGGTGGGTGTCACAAGGATGGAGCCAGGCTCTTCTCGGTGACAACCAACAGTAAGAGAAGGGGTAATGGATTCAAGCTGGAACACAAGAGGTTCCACTGAAATTTGAGAAGAAACTTCTTCATGGTGAGGGTGCCAGAGCCTGGACCAGGCTGCCCAGGGAGGTTCTGGAGTGTCCTTCTCTGGAGATATTCCAAACCCGCCTGGACACCTTCCTGTGTAACCTCATCTGGGTGTTCCTGTTCTGGCAGGCGGATTGGACTGGATGAGCTTTTGAGGTCCCTTCCAATCCCTGACATTCTGTGATACTGTGATTCTGTGAAATGTCTGAGTTCAATGGGGAAACAAAAGAACAGCCTGGTCCTTTTCACTGTCCTGCCGTCTGTGGGCATGCTGGGACTTCCTCCTTTCCCTGAAGTCCTCCCAGACTAACAGGGACGTGTCATCTGTGCAGCCCATGTGCCATGAGGAGAAACAGTGTTGACCATGAAGGGGGCAGCAAATAACGGCAGAAGCAAAGGGGCAGCCCCGCCTCGGCTTCAGAGCTGCCCAAAGCTGCCCTGAGCCCCTGGTGCCTGGACATTTGTATGTCCCTGCTGCCCTGCAGGGCCAGCCAGTGCTGAGGAACCCCCGGGACGGACACAAAGGAGAGTTGTCAGACCCCATAGGGAGAGTGACTGGGCTCTGTCCTTTCTTCTGGCCACAGGAGGATGCCCTGGGCCCTGCCAGGACAGGGCGTCGCTCCTCCTCAGCAACAGGGGAAGGCAAGGCCCGACGAAGGCCCTGGGTGCTGGGCTTGGCATGGCAGGTGTGGCCACGGGCAGAACCCCGTCTGCTGCCAGGTCCCAGCCTGGCCAGAGCAAGCAGGGAAAGACTTGGTGGTCCAGAGCAAGTCCAGGACAGCTCCTCTCCTCCTCCTGTTCCCTCCTGTCCCCCTGTCATATCCTCTCTCCTTCCCCCGCATCCACCCCTTCTGTCCCTTCCTGAGCAGGCCCAGAACCCACGAGCGGACTGCGGGATGGCAGAGCTGTGCACACACTTGTGCCGCTGGGAGAAGAAGTCCAGGTGCAATGGCCCTTCTGTCCGCAGGCCCAATGTCCAGCCAGCTCAGGAGCAGCTGCGGGGCCGGGGCAGCTCAATGAGGAGAGGCCTGGGCTGCCCTGCCCACCTGGCAACAGCCGTTGGTCATGGCTGAGCCAGGAGGATTTTTCAGGGAGTTTTTTATCCGTATAGAGAGAGTCTCAGACAACATACCTCCTAATTCACCCTTACCTCTTCTCCATTTCCTCTGTACCTGTACTACATGGGAAAGAACCCTGCTGTTGCACAGGGTGACCAGGGATGGGAATTGGTGGGAAATGCAGGAATGAAGGGACGTCTTGCAGCTGTATTGGACAGTGTGGAACTGTTTGAGGAACAGGTGAGCAAATGGGATGATCTGAAAGAAGAAAAAAGTATTTCTCTCACAGCGATATTCTTGCAGCAGCCCCATTTCCTCACTTTTTGTTTGTACACTTGTCTAATCCTGTACTGCTGACAGTTCAGATATTACCTTTAAAAAACCCCATAAAAACAGGGGGGTCAAAATCCTCCCAAAGGGTCTGTGTGTGGATCAAATCCATAACGCAAACATTTTGCTGGCAAGCAACAGTAATCCACATTTGGTTTATACTCATTAGATATTTCAGGTTTTCTTCTTCTTTTGATGTAGTGGTCCAAACAGCAAAGACAATTGCTTTGAACGTGGTTTTGACTGGCATGAGATCATTAACAAGTACTAAACTCTGTTTCCAAGCCTTTTGAATACTACTGTAAATGTTTGCTGTAGATCAAATTTCCCACTGATTTTCCTGTTTTCAAGTGGAAAAGATGTCAGAAGGTGATAGGAGTATCTTCAAAAATTAGCTGAAAACTGGAACCCTTCCTACTCAGTCTTCATACTCGCAAAGAGATGAGACTTGCTGTTGTGGGAGTGGGGGCAGATATGAATTGTGACATGACCGATTTCTGTGGAAAATCCAAAAATTCAACTGGGATCTCCTGAGATCCTGTGACAGATGCACTCGACCCCACCCAGCCAAACCAGCAGCAGTCTGGTAGAGGCTCCAGAGGAGGAAAAGGCCTGAGCTGCAGCTGGGCTGAGAACTCCTTTTAGGAAACCTCCAAGGAAGCACAACAGCAAACTGAACACCGATAAGTTGTGGGTGCAGGGAGTCTTGTGCAGACCTTTCCCACTGTGTGCAATTTGACTATGAGCCAACCACTTTATTCCATAAATATGATAGCCTGGGTGAGCTACTGTGAGCTCTCCCTGCTAGACAAGCGTGGCCGTATGGCAATGATCTTTCATTAATCACAGATCACTGGGTTAATTTCAGTTTTATAATAACTATTTAGAATAAATAAGTACATTTTAAATAGAATTAATCACTTAGAACTATAAGGTTGTGTGACTTTTAATATATGTCCTGCTTTGCGTTACTTAGTAACCTAAATTTGCTATAATCTTAAACCATGTTGTAAAGTTTTGCTCATATTTACCCAACTTGTGTCTACTTAATGAAAACAAAGCAGCTACAAACCACCAGCAGCACCTGCAAGATGAGCCTGTTCTGCACTTTACTAAGCAAAATAGGATTCATTTGGACAAAATAATGCCTTCAAGGCCAGCATGAAGCAGCTACAAACTATCGACAACATCTGCAGCTAAACAAGATAAAGGCCTGTCTGAAGACAGTGAAAGAATCCAATGAGAAGCAAGAAGACTCCAGACTCAAATATTACTACTGGACTGAAACATGGTATGAGGGGCAGGTAAATAGTCTCTGGGGGTGTAATTACCTGGGGGTTTCTATGCTTATTTTGGCACCTCTGTGAAGGTACCCACCTCGAGCTGACCCTGCTGCTGTACTAATCCATTCAGTTATTTATTTCTATGAACTTTGATGCCTGAGAGTTTGCTTGGAGAGAGTGGGATCCAGACTTTGGAGTGTCCTGACACCAGGCCGCTAGAGGGGACGTAAGCAAGTTGAGATGCAGAATTATAAAACTTCGAAATCCTAGCCAAGCAATATAAAGAACTAGGTATGCCCATAGGCATATATCACCCATAGGGTGATAAACACACATAATCCCTTACCTGTTTTCCCTGACCTTTTTTGTCTCTTAGACACGAACCATTGGCCATGTCTGGGACTAAGTCTGGATCCAGCCGCACCTGGACTCCTCTCTGAGAAGGAGTTTAGAAAGCAAGGGGTCCATTGTGAGCCCCGTGGCTCAATGTGAGGGCCCCCCTCTACCCTTTCACATTTCTCATGTCTGCATAAACTGTTCTAAAACAACTCTTGCTTGATTCTCTTTGGCATAGGCTGGCCAGAAGGTAAAGACGTCAGAGTGTCACTAGATGAAGAGCAGGTGACAACGTGCTGAAGCGGTCCCACCATATAATAAATGACCGGAGAATGGGAAGCACTGTGCCTTGTTCACTGTTGGGTCCTGTTGTATTGTGGGAAAGCACCAGAGATGGAAAGCTGCTGTGTGGAGTCCCACGCCACAAGCTGCAGAA
The DNA here is from genome assembly GCF_036013445.1 of Caloenas nicobarica. Classification (NCBI taxonomy): domain Eukaryota; kingdom Metazoa; phylum Chordata; class Aves; order Columbiformes; family Columbidae; genus Caloenas; species Caloenas nicobarica. The sequence goes on along the minus strand of NC_088270.1, from coordinate 6,482,314 downwards.
GCCACTAAAGGACAAGAGGGATCAAGTCAGTTTGCAGAGGTGAAAGTGATCCAGCTGGCTTTGGGCATCGCTGAACGAGAAACACGGCTGGTGCTTTATCTCTACACTGCCTCATGGATGGTGGAAAATGCCTTGTGGGGGTGGTTACAGCAATGGAAGAGAAGCAACTGGCAGTGCAGAGGCAAACCCATCTGGCTGCTGAATTAGTAGAAGGAGGTGCTGGGGAGCTCCGGGATGCCAGGAGGAGCTGGGAAGCCCTTAGAGTTGGAGCTGTCAGCAGCGTGCACTGTTCACAGGAAAGAGCCCCCGATGCTGTGCTGAGGGGGAGCAAACAAGGAGCCCCATGCAGGAGGGTTGGGGGATTTTCCTGGCAGCCGGTGCTAGGGACTCCCCTTCTCCCACATTGCTGGGTTTCTCTTTTCCCTCGTGCCTTTCAGTGGATTTAGCCTCCTTTTCCTCCCCTGTTCTCTTGTAGATCCTCAACCACGTCCTGGAGATGCTGGAGGGAGTTCAGACACAATTCCCACAGGGCACGGACCCGTTTCCTCTGCACAAGATTTGCACGGCCTGGCAGCAAACACGCAGTGCTGGAGGAGGCCTCTACAACCTGGGCAGTACCTGCTTCCTCAGTTCCGTCCTGCAGTGTTTGACGTACACCCCACCACTGGCCAACTACTTGCTGTCTCGCCAGCACAGCCAGTCCTGTGAGTCATTGCTACGTGTTCTTTTACACCTCTTGGGCAGCTCCAAATGTTGAAAAAACCACAGTGACTCTGGGAAGACAGCTCTGAATTTTCCTCTAGAAGCTGCCTTTGAACATCACGCTCAGAGCGGGCTCAGCACAGTGTAGGGAGCGCGTCAGTTCGATGCCAAACGCCGTGCTCGTACTCCCAGGGAAGATCGCTGCTTGCTTCCCGTGGCTGCCGAAGTGCATTTGAAAGGCGTGCCTGTAGGGAGCCTTTGGCATTTGGCGTTCCTGCTGCTGCCCAAGGCTGCTAAGATGGAGCATGTGGGCACCCGGGATTCTCAGAGTTGCACCACAGCTGGCTTCTGCAGTGCCCCACTGCGGTGGTAAACGATACGGTCACTGGTGAAGCACGAGGACGGGACAAGCCCTAGCAAGGCGAATGAGGTGGCGTGAACATGATCAGAAACGTCTGTGGGATTGTATTAGAAGCTGGAATTTTATGGAGGAGAAAAATCATTCCTTGTTTGTCAAACCCTTGAGTCTTCCTTCTATCCCTCCCCGCTTAGGTGTGGAGGAAGGCTTCTGCATGATGTGTACAATGGAAGTGCACATTAAGGAGGTCCTGTCTTGCTCGGGCAGTGCCATCGCACCTACGGCTGTTGTCAGTGAGCTGCAACGTGAGTCAGTTCAGATGGTTTCATTTGGAGGTATTTTACGTCTCTGAAGACACCCTTGTGTAACTGCTTTCTGTGTGTTCATGTGAAGGAGGAGAGCTTTTAGAAAGGTCAGTTTTCTTTCTTTTTTCACTGAGATCAACATGAAAACCTTCTTCTTTCTCGGGAATAGGAGAACAGTTCCAGCTTGGCGCCCAGGAAGATGCGCATGAATTCTTTGGCTGTGCCGTGGGTGCCAGGCAGAGAGCTTGTTTGAGCAGCGAGTAAGCATGAGCACATGACCATGGAGATGTTCTCTAGCCCTTTTGACTCCTTCCTTTAAATCATCAGTGAAACCCTCTCTCCGGGGCTCTCCTGACAAGGAAAATTCTTGGAAGAGCAAAGTCTCTGCCTTCCACCTTCTGAGCAGCGATTACCATTTCTTTCCAGCCGGGACACATCGTCTCAAGCCAGCACACTCATTGATCAGGTCTTCAGAGGATTTCCAAGATCCAGAGGTAATTTCTTAAAATATCACTGTCCTTAGAACGGTCTGTGGCTCTTTCGCTGTTTGGGTTAAACTGCTTTTTGCATGCAGCAGCATGTCCAGGGTGTATTGGGCATTGAAACGGGCAGAGTTAGTCTCCTTCCCAACCTGAGAAGCTTTTCTCTTTGCCTTCCAGTAACGTGCTGGAGCTGCAAAGCCATTTTGGACACCTACGAGGCATTCCTTGATATTCCTTTGGATATCAAGGTAAGATACTTGGAAATGGTGGTGCAAAATGTTTCAAGGTCCCTGCAGGGGCCTCCTTTATCTCCAGTAAACTCCACTGAATTCAAACTGTGAGCTATTCCCAGGCAAGAGTGTGGTGGTGGATGGCAAGGGAACTGGACTTGTGTGCTCCTTCCGTAGAAGCCCTGTAAATGGTCTCCCTGTGCTGGGTGCCAGCCAGGCAAAGAGCAAGGACGGTATCGACAGCCATGACGACACTGTCCTACCACCCTGCTTTGGACTCTTCAGTACGCACGTGATTGCTGGACGGGTGGCTTTTGTGGCTTTTGGTATTTTGGACCAGGCAGAGCACAGGACACTCTGGTGCTGCCCAGGGGTAGCTTTTTGTTGGGATAACGCTGGCACCACTTGGGGAGCAGTTTCTTGGGATTTTGAGTTTCTGGGACCTCAGTGCTCTCCTTTCTTTCTCATCCAGGCAGCCTCATCTGTCACTGGAGCTCTGGAAGACTTTGTCAGACCTGAGCAGCTGGATAGCAAAAACAGCAAGTAAGATCTTTACTAATGACATCTTCACAGTACGTATGTAGTAGTTATGGCATTCCACGACTGGGAGCGCTAGTTAGGTTTTGACTTCACTGAGAAAGCCAGTTGTGACACAGCTCACGCTTTTGTGTGTTTGTTTGTTCTTCTTCCCCGTACAACTAAACCACCTGAATCATCCACAACTTGGAAAATCGTGCATTTGTTTCTAAGATGGGTACATTTTTTTCCCCTTCTGCCTGAGCTGGGCAAAACAAGCCTTAACACAACCCTACATAGATGGGGGGCAGAATGTGGAGAAGACAGGTTGCAACCGTTGGGTCTGTGTTTGTTTGCAAGGTGTGAACAGCTGGTCAGTGTGTCCAAGAGACTTACAATCCATCAGTTCTCCAATGTCCTGACAGTGTGCTTGAAGAGATTTGATCCTTTCTCTGGCAGAAAGATTGGCAAGGTATGTAAACAAGTGCACGGCCACCTTGTCTGCTTGGAAGGAGTCCTTTCCCGAAGGAGAACGCTTGTTTTGGAAGTTGTTCATGTCTGCACACGATGGCTGTGAAGTGCAGCTGTCTGTGAAAAAGCAATGCAATAGCTCTGCCTTGCTCTTTCCCTCGTGGACAGAGCAAAGTTCCAGGGTGAAGATAAGCACCTGGGTGCTCATAAAGAGTTGGTTTGGCCAAGAAGAGTTTTCTGCCACTTTGGTGATGAAATGGCGGCACCTGTTTCTGATGAACCGAGAAGATCTCTTTCTATCCCTCTGGCCTGTGTTTGGTGACAAGATTTTCTCAGGCTGCTTCCTAAAGACTCTCAGGATAATTTTGGAATCCTCTTGGTCTCTCCTTAGGTTGTGCAGTACCCGGAGTATTTGGACCTTGGCGCATACACATCTCGGGCGGCTGAAGGACCACTCCTCTATTCCTTGTATGCTGTCCTGGTCCATGAAGGTTACAGCTGTCAGGCAGGACACTGTTACTGTTTCGTAAAGGTAAAAGCCAACTGCGTGATTTGCGTTGTTCTATTGTGTCCTTCGGTGATATCCTGCCCGTGTTTTTGTTTTAAAAACCCTGCCGTGCATCTGAAGATAGAATTGCCTTTCTTTGCAGGCCAGCGATGGACAGTGGTACAAGATGAATGATGACTCTGTGGTTCCGTGTGACATCAAGATGGCTCTCTGCCAGAGCGCTCATTTAGTCTTCTATGTCAGGTAAGAACAAGCGTGAAAGGGTGTTCAGAATACACTCCCTGTCCTGTTACTGATCTTGTCCTTGCTGTTCTTCTCCGGTGGGCTATGCTTTCTGTCCTAAGAGACAATGACCGTCCAGCTGAGTTCTGTCTGTTCTGCAGATGGCCAGGTCCTTTCTTCTTCCTCCTTGTTTGGCGTTGAATTCTTGCGCTTGTGTAAATTGCTAGCTGTCTGCTCTCTGGGGCTGGGTAGCTCTGAAAAGAAGTGAAATGGGGATCCAAGAGGGTATAAAGATGAGTTCCTGCTAGGAAAGGGACAGACGTGGCTGGCAGACCATGATCTAATTTCCAGCTTCCAGTCCTGGTTCAGTCTTCTGCGTGTCGTATCAAGTGCTGCCGGAAGATGCCAGGATGAGACTGAAGCCACGCGGAGGCCGCAAGGACAACCGTAAACTAAGATCCCTGTTTTTCCTCCAGGCACCATGATTTGACCCCTGGAGTGGGCGCTGAACACCAAGAGACACAGAGCGCTTGGTTGGCAAAGTGGGTTCGAGAGCTGAAGAGTTCATTTTCTGAAGGCTTCGTGGCACTGAGAAAGCCGGACTCACATTCTGGGTCATTAGGGGAGCAGCAGCTGGGGAAATACTCGTTTGAACAACAACGTGCACCCCCCCCAGTGCCCGTTCACCCAGAGGCTGCAACTGAAAAACCACCATGCAGAAAGAGAAAACGGTCCTGTGCAGAGGAGGGTGAAAGTGCGCCCGAAAGAAAGTGGCGGAGGATGGAAGTGAGCTTTCTGGTGATCCAAACTTGAAAAGCAAATGCTAGAAAGGGGAGAAGATAAAGAAAGCCAAAGAGAACACTGGAGAGGAGGAGTACGGAGGAGGCAGCGTTTGCAGCCTCGCCTGGAAATGTTGCCGACCTCTCTGCCGGGTGTTCCAGGTACACGGCTTACGGACAGAAGCGTTCAGTGCTTGTGACTGAAATTACCATCGCAACCAGCAATGGACCAACAAAGGCCACAGACAAACATGCTCAAGAGAATGCTGACCACTGAACTTGACGTTTATGACAGAAACAATAAAAATGCCGTCATAACCAAACCCAGTCCTCAGCGGTGCATCTGATTTCTCTAGAGACTTTGACCATGCAGGAAAGAATGGAACAGCTTGGGGTTTGGCTTTTGTTTGGGGTTGGTTTGTTTGTTTGTTTTTACTTCAGACTTTCTCTCTGAAAGCACCCTTGTCATCCAGAAGGTGGAAGCTTTCTACAGCTGCCGTACATATTAAATTAGCATGTAGAGATCTCGGCGAAAAAAATGCCCAGGAATAGAGCATCTCCAGAGCTGCTCGATTAGAGGCTCAGGTCGCTTGTGTGGGATTCATCGTGTCTTCTCCCACGTGCAACATTTGACACTAGAGAGACAATGCAAACACGGCATTACAAACACTGCCACTGACCGTCCCCATCAACAGGGTCACCTTGTTAACACAATGGGTTTCCGCTCTTCCTTCTTCCTTGTAGCGCTGAAGAAAGTGGTTCTCCTGGCAAACTTGGACAGTAGTGTTGGAGAAGAAAAGACAATGGCAACGAGTCTTGAGGATGATATTGCAGTGTCCTACAGGTTCAAGCACCTTCTGGCCCTCTCCTGACTGCTGCAATTTCTTGTTCTTTTTGTTGTTTTTTCCCTTTTCTTAAATATGTCATCACAGAGGTGCCACCACCATCGCTGATTGGCTCAGCCTTGGCCAGGTCTGTCTTGGAGCCGGCTGGACTTGACTCTATGGGACACAGTGGAAGCTTCTCGCAGCTTCGCATGGAGGCCGCCCCTGTAGCAGTTTTGTACCTTTTTCCACCGAGGAGGGAGGTTGGTGGAGGGGCCACTGCTTGGGGCCTGGCTGGGCAGCGGTTGGTTGGTGGGGAGCAATTGTTTTCATCTGCATCACTTGTCTTTCTTGGGTTTTATTTCTCTCTCTTTTTGCCTTTTCATTACTATACATACTTATTCTCATTATTTAATTTCCCTTATTAAACTGCTTTGATCTCAACACACGAGTTTTCTCACGTTTACTCTGATTCTCCCCATCCATTTCCTCAGCCCATGGACCTCCCCTGTGAAACATCCATGAAATGCCACAACACCCCGTTGAGCTCATGGAGTCCGTGGCTTTGGGCTCTGTCTGTCTCGTGGCCACTCCGGACAGCACAGGTGTCTGTTCCGTGGGGTCACGGGCACCAAACCCAGCTCGGGTGGGAACCAAGAGGGTCCCCTCGTGTTCAGGGCCCAAAGCGCCATCTGTAGCATCTGCCCGTCCTTTGGAGTGCCCAGAGCCTCCTTCTTAGGGCCCAAATCCTCATGTTGAGGGTCCTGGCATGTCTTTCATTACCCGTGGCCTTTGCTCAGAGACCCCAGTTTCATTTCTAAGAGGAGCTCGGTGCGTGGCAGCAAGCGCCCAGAAGTCGGTGTGGGAGTGAGGACAGCCAATGGCATTTGAGGAGGCAGGGAGAAGGTCTGTGATTGACATGTAACCACCCAATAAAGCTTTCAGGCTGCAGGGAAGGTAGTAAGGCTTGGAAAAGGCTGGGCACTGTGAAGGGCGGGCCATGCTGGCTCCACCAATCATGCCTGGAAGGAGAGTGGCGCATGGGTGATTGACAGGCTTTCTGACCAGTCATTTGATGGGAGGACTGTCATGGAGGCATCCCAAATATAAGTTTAGGCGGACTAGCACTCCGATAACATAAGATAAAGGTTCGGATATTAGGTTAGGAAATTATTTGGGGTGCAGCAAAATAAGAATGAGGATCCACAGCGTGCATATACGCACTCACAAGGAAACAAACCAGAGTCCCCTCTGCCCCGTTTTGCCCATAATAGATAAACACTAGCCTACTGTGGCCAGTACTTTACACTCGTCTGCCCCAGACGAGGAAGGTACACTTGCCTACCAGGCAAGGACTTATTAAAGCATATACTCAGTAATTTATCACTCACCCACACGTGGAGGTGAGGCGCTCCCACTCCCGGGAGGTTACCTTAGACGGCTTCTCCGTCTAAGGGGAGGGACTCCGGCAGCATGGCAGACCCGCAGCTCCGAGGAGACCACACCAAGGGCAGTCGCTGGCGGGAACCCCATTTATCGTCTGATCAGATCTGGCTGTGGATATTCCAGAAGCTTCTCGGCTTCTCTATACCCCACCCCCTCGAGTGTGGGCCTTCGAGAAGCTTCTCAGCTTCTCTGGGCTGTGGGCGCTCCTGGCCCCTCCTCTGCTAACGACCCTGCCCACCGACTCTGGGTCTCCACAAAGAGCCATTAGCTGCCCCATTGAAGGCCCCAGTTCTGAGAGGGGGATGTGCAACTGCCACACCAGTTCTCAGGGCATGTGGGGGAGGAAAGTGCAACTGCCAACACAAGGATCAAGGGTTCGTTCCCAGGCAGCCAATCAGAGGAAAGGCCCAGCAGCCCCCAGCCCCCGGCCCATGGCCCCTGTGCCACCTCCCTCCCCTCCGCCCCGGCCACCCCCATGTTCTAGAGCCCCCGTCTCCATGGCAGCCGCCCGCTCACACAGTCAGTATCCCGGGCCGTGCCACTAGACGGCAGCCATGGGCCACCCGGCTTCTCGCCGCCAGCGCCGACCTTGTCCCACCCCTGTGGCCCCTGCTGTTCCGTGGGCCGCAGCCCCTGCCGTGGGGCAGAGGCCCCACCAGGTCCCAGCACCCGCCCTCCTGGCACCTGCTGCTGCTGCTGATGAGAGGAACAAAAGTCCCTGAGAAACCCCTGGGCATAATGGAACAAGACCAGGCCTAACGTAACAGGAACTTCATGGAGAAACAACAGCTCTGTAGAGACTGGACATGAGGCAAAGCGGGATGTCCTTGGCTTGCGAGCTGGGAAAGCGGAGTGTTCCACTAAATGAAGAAAGAGCTGCACGACTTCTGCTGAGTAGCAGCACAAAACGACACCACCCACGCTCAAGAGATTGGATCCAGGAGCCGACGCTGGGGGCACTGGGGCAAAGACACCGCGGACGCCAGAGACCCTCGATGAAGACCAATATGGATTTATTCCAAAGTACAAGTAAGCTGTGAGGGAAGACACAGGGAACTCCAGAGCTGCGACTCTAACTCTACTGAAAGGCAGAATCAGAACAAGGCAAAAATCAGGCACAGACAATGTGGGTTCAGAAAGGGAAAGTGTTGTTTATCTGACTCGAAATCCTTCTAGGAAAAGGTCAGCCAACTTATGGATGGAGGGAAGGCGATGGATGTAGTTTCTCTGGATTTTAGTAGGGCTTTTATTTTTTTTTTCTTTTTATCCTTTTTGAGGTGGCTGTGCTGTGGTGGGGGGTGGCAAAGGGAACCCCATGGGCAGGGCCAGGGCACAGCAACGTCCCAGGACCCCATGGGGAGCCCCGTGTCCGGGGTCAGTCCAGCGTGACTCCATTGTCTCCAGCCTGGGTAGATGTGAGAGCGGCCCCACGGCTGACAGTCCCCAGCCTCGCGGTCACCACGTGTGGTCCCTTGAGTGCTGCTGCCCATGGAATTCCCACCAAAAGTCCCCTGAAGAGGCAAAAGTCTTGACCCGCGATGCCGTGGTCACCGCAATCAAGGCTGACAGCGGTTCTTACATCCCTGATCTCCACTTCTTCCTTTGGAAGGACCAGAGTCAGGCGAGCATCACTTGCTTTGGTCTACCTGTCACTCATGTAAAGAGGTTGTACCAAGACACCCTAGAAACCTGCTGGGCCCTCAGACAGTGTTTGTGATTTCCATCTTTGGATCCCTTCAGATTTCACTGCAGAGTGTTGCAGCCAACCTGACCCCGGGGTTGGCGATAGTTCCCTTCTGGGCAGGAGGCTCAGCTCGAGAGCCCCAGCCAGTCCCTTTCAGCCACTTCATCAGCTGGTGCTGCCAGCTCCTGGCGTGTTCCTTACGAGAAGGGATTCAGCAGGAGCTGAGTAGATCTAAATACGTACCTAATGCTCTAAACAGATTCTGTGTCCGTCAGCGCGTCACAGGCCCATGTGGGGTGGAAGGAGTTTCAGAGGTCCCTAGTGGAAGCTGCAGCTCAAAGCAGTGTCAGCTCTGGTGTCAGACCAGGTTGCTCAAGCAATGTCAGTGTCTGCAGAGCGTGCACACGAGCCAGGCAGCTGAGACACCATGATGGAAATGGAGACAGGTCTTGTGAGCAGTTCCCTCCACAAAGGGAGCTATCGGCATGCCAGGCCTCCCGGGATTCCTAGGAACACCCCAGCTTTTGGTCCAGAGGGGTGTCAGACCTCCCGAGGTGTCCTGTCTCCTGCCCAAGACGGTGCTTTAGGATGTAAAGAAAATCGAAGCAACGCCTGGGACTGGGGCAATTTCACTTTCAATAGCAAAATGCAGAGCAGGAGGCATCTCAGAGCTCCCACGTCTCGGCAGCAGGGGGAGGACTTACCAAAACGGATTTGCTTACAGAAATTCCTTCCTTTCGGAAAGAAGGCAGCAGAAGCACACATTGGTTATAACCTCTTTTTATTGCCACAATAAAGGTGCTCTCAGCCGGGAGCATGAGTCAGACCCTGTGTTACAAATCTTGGTTCCTTATGAGCAGCTGTAAGACAACGCACATACTCACATTTACAATGTACATAAACTCTTGGCTCTGCCCATGATATTCCTGTTACCATTCACTTCTCAGTATTTCTGCGCAGGATCCCCCCCACATAAGCACTAGTAACACATATTTTTCAGCTGAGCCTGCACAATTTGGTTGCAACTTTGCTGCTTTCAGCCACTTTGGTGTGGTTTCTTCTGGCAAACCCGCTTGTATGGGTGAGGTCAGCCGGTCAAGCTTTCCTGCGCAGCTTGGAAGCATCTTTGCCTTCTGACCTTTTCTTACATGAAATGCCACAACCTGCTTTGCATGGGATGCAGGACACAGCGCATGAGGCCACACGGCCCCACCCGCCACTGTGACGTGGGGCAGGACACACAGACACGGCCACGCTCGCCCAGCCCGGCCGTGGCAGATTCCGTCTGTGCTTCTGTTCCGTGAAGGACGGCAGCGGCTGCAGCGGGGTCAGGGGCTGCCGCCCGTCACAGAGCCAGGGAGGCGGCCGTTGGTGCCCTGTGGCAGCAGCGTTTGGTGGCCGACGCCATGACGCGGGGCGCAGCAGGACGGGGGTCGGCGGCGTTCAGCCGCCCCGAGCCCCAAGCCCCTGGCAGCCTCGCGCAGGAGCAGGAGCAGAGGCGGGAGCTGGAAGCGCTGCGGGCTGAGCTGGGGGAAGAGCGGCTCCGCACCCAAGAGCTGCGTCGCCGCTTCGCTGCCGAAACCCAGGAGCTGAAGGCGGCTCTGGAGAGGGAGCAGCAGTTCCTGGCAGAGCGGCTCCAGTGCCAGTGGCAGCAGCGACAGGCGCGGGAGCTGCGGCGGCTGCTGGAGCTGAGCCAGCGGCAGCGGGTGGCAGAGACCCGCCAGCTGCTGCGCTGGAAGGAGGCTGAGCTCCGCGAGGGACAGGAGCTGCTGCGGCGGGAGTGCACCGCCGCCGCTTGCCAGGCGCGGGACCTGCAGCGGCAGCTGGCCCGGGAGATGGGGAGGCCCAGCAGGAGCGGCAGGGAGGCCCGAAGCAAGCTCCGGGACCTCCTCAGCAAGCTCCGCTGGGAGACGGATGGCGACCAGCCCACCCACATCCGCCACCTCCAGAACCAGCTGCAGCTGGAGAGGAAACTCTTCATCAAATACATCCTGCAGCGGTTCGAGGGCGAACTGCCCGCCTCTGCCGGCACGGCCCAGCCCCAAGGCCCTCCTGCGCACCAGGGCCAGCAGGAGACACAGAGATCCTGCTCCTCCAGCACAAGCGGGCCCCAGGCCCTGGCGCCACCACAGCAAAGACCGCCAGAAAGCCACAGCGCTGGGCGGCAAACAGCACGCAAGGCTGTGGCAGCTGCTCAGCTCCAGCTGCCAGAGGGGGAAGCCTTGGTGCTGCTGGGCAGCATGTGCAGCTGCCTCCGGGAGAAGAACACCTGCCTGCAGCGTCTTCGAGAAGACTTGGAGAGGCAGAAACGTGCCCTTGAGAGGGAGAGCCACCTCCTGACAAAGGAAGGCTCTCCAGAAGCGGGCAAGGAGGCACAGAGGCTGCAGCAGAAAAGTGCTCAACTAGCTGCCCTGGCCTGCCAGCTGCAAGAAAGATCCAGACAACTGCAGGCGACCATCCATGGCGTGATCAATACTCGAGTGCCGCTGCCCACCCAAAGCCAGCAGCTTTTTCAGGAACCTGAACGGCTGGAAAGGGAAAGATCCAGCCGTATCACTTCCAGGCCGCCCCACGCTGACCCGGGAGCAGACAAGGAGTCCATCCTCCTGGAGGCCATGAGAAAACAACCGGCAGAGCTCCGGGCATTCATCGCTCGATACAGCTATGATCCTTTCCATGCTCCCAATGAGCGGCCTGAACTAGAGCTTCCTCTGGTTGCTGGACAATATGTTTATGTCTTTGGACACGTGGATGAAGACGGTTGGTATGTGGGAGAGCTGACCGACGGCACAAGGGGTTTCGTCCCCTCTAATCTCGTCGAAGAAGTTTCAGATGACGAACCACCTGATCGCACCAGCGTCTCTTCAGAGTCAAGTGACTGGTAGCAGGACACAGATGATATCTGTCCTGTCGTCTCACATGTTCTTATTAAATCTTTCCTTAGTGTAATCTTCCATTTTCTCCTCTGCGTATGTGACCTGAAAGGCCTATGAACCAGCAACTGGGCGACTTGTGTGGCTGGACTGGATGCCAGTTACTGGACCCAACCAGGGCTTGTAGGGACCCCTGGCTTGTGGTGCCAGCTACTGGTGCGGCTTACAGGGCAGCTGGAGGTCTCAGCGCAGCTGAGAACAAGAAGAGAACACCCCGAGACTCTTTCCAGTCTTTTGAAGTTGGAACAAAGAGCATGTGAGAACTTACAGTTATCTTAGTTGTTGCCTGGGAGCCAAGGTCTTCCTGAGCTCTCTGTCTGCAGGTGCGCAGGCAGCCAGGAAGCGGGGCAGGGATGGGACAGACCTTGACTGACATCTGGGCTGATCAATGACAATATTCCACACCATTAGCGTCACGCGCCATATTTAATGAGTCGGGATTTCCAGCTTGGACTTCTCCTGGTACCTCGACTGTTGTTGCTGGGCTGGATGTTCAAAGGGAATGTCTCCTCGTCATGCAAACAATGCTCCATGGAGTAAGTGGGTTACACTGCTCACCCGACGTACTGGAATAGGGAATCCCAGTTACCCAGGGATATTAGAAGTGAACATAGACTGGCCAGAAGGTAAAGACGTCAGAGTGTCACTAGATGAAGAGCAGGTGACAACGTGCTGAAGCGGTCCCACCATATAATAAATGACCGCAGAATGGGAAGCGTTGTGCCTTGTTCACTGTTGGGTCCATCTGAAAATGCGGAGAAAATTCTTCATTTTGAGATGCCTGAGCCCTGGGATAGGCTGCCCAAAGAGGTTGTGGAGTCTCTTTCTCAGAAGACATTCAAACCTGCCTGGACGTGACCCTGCGTGATCTGCTCTGGTGACCCTGCTTTAGCAGTGGGTTGGACTAGATCGTCTCCAGCCGTCTCTTCCAAATCCAACCATTCTGTGATTCTGTGGTTTTGTGTCCAGTTCTGGGCCCCTCAGTTCAAGAAGGATAGGGAACTGCTGGAGAGAGTCCAGCGCAGGTCCACGAAGATGATTAAGGGAGTGGAGCATCTCCCTTATGAGGAAAGGCTGAGGGACCTGGGTCTCTTTAGCTTGGAGCAGAGGAGACTGAGGGGTGACCTCATCAATGTTTATAAATATATAAAGGGTGGGTGTCACAAGGATGGAGCCAGGCTCTTCTCGGTGACAACCAACAGTAAGAGAAGGGGTAATGGATTCAAGCTGGAACACAAGAGGTTCCACTGAAATTTGAGAAGAAACTTCTTCATGGTGAGGGTGCCAGAGCCTGGACCAGGCTGCCCAGGGAGGTTCTGGAGTGTCCTTCTCTGGAGATATTCCAAACCCGCCTGGACACCTTCCTGTGTAACCTCATCTGGGTGTTCCTGTTCTGGCAGGCGGATTGGACTGGATGAGCTTTTGAGGTCCCTTCCAATCCCTGACATTCTGTGATACTGTGATTCTGTGAAATGTCTGAGTTCAATGGGGAAACAAAAGAACAGCCTGGTCCTTTTCACTGTCCTGCCGTCTGTGGGCATGCTGGGACTTCCTCCTTTCCCTGAAGTCCTCCCAGACTAACAGGGACGTGTCATCTGTGCAGCCCATGTGCCATGAGGAGAAACAGTGTTGACCATGAAGGGGGCAGCAAATAACGGCAGAAGCAAAGGGGCAGCCCCGCCTCGGCTTCAGAGCTGCCCAAAGCTGCCCTGAGCCCCTGGTGCCTGGACATTTGTATGTCCCTGCTGCCCTGCAGGGCCAGCCAGTGCTGAGGAACCCCCGGGACGGACACAAAGGAGAGTTGTCAGACCCCATAGGGAGAGTGACTGGGCTCTGTCCTTTCTTCTGGCCACAGGAGGATGCCCTGGGCCCTGCCAGGACAGGGCGTCGCTCCTCCTCAGCAACAGGGGAAGGCAAGGCCCGACGAAGGCCCTGGGTGCTGGGCTTGGCATGGCAGGTGTGGCCACGGGCAGAACCCCGTCTGCTGCCAGGTCCCAGCCTGGCCAGAGCAAGCAGGGAAAGACTTGGTGGTCCAGAGCAAGTCCAGGACAGCTCCTCTCCTCCTCCTGTTCCCTCCTGTCCCCCTGTCATATCCTCTCTCCTTCCCCCGCATCCACCCCTTCTGTCCCTTCCTGAGCAGGCCCAGAACCCACGAGCGGACTGCGGGATGGCAGAGCTGTGCACACACTTGTGCCGCTGGGAGAAGAAGTCCAGGTGCAATGGCCCTTCTGTCCGCAGGCCCAATGTCCAGCCAGCTCAGGAGCAGCTGCGGGGCCGGGGCAGCTCAATGAGGAGAGGCCTGGGCTGCCCTGCCCACCTGGCAACAGCCGTTGGTCATGGCTGAGCCAGGAGGATATTTCAGGGAGTTTTTTATCCGTATAGAGAGAGTCTCAGACAACATACCTCCTAATTCACCCTTACCTCTTCTCCATTTCCTCTGTACCTGTACTACATGGGAAAGAACCCTGCTGTTGCACAGGGTGACCAGGGATGGGAATTGGTGGGAAATGCAGGAATGAAGGGACGTCTTGCAGCTGTATTGGACAGTGTGGAACTGTTTGAGGAACAGGTGAGCAAATGGGATGATCTGAAAGAAGAAAAAAGTATTTCTCTCACAGTGATATTCTTGCAGCAGCCCCATTTCCTCACTTTTTGTTTGTACACTTGTCTAATCCTGTACTGCTGACAGTTCAGATATTACCTTTAAAAAAACCCATAAAAACAGGGGGGTCAAAATCCTCCCAAAGGGTCTGTGTGTGGATCAAATCCATAACGCAAACATTTTGCTGGCAAGCAACAGTAATCCACATTTGGTTTATACTCATTAGATATTTCAGGTTTTCTTCTTCTTTTGATGTAGTGGTCCAAACAGCAAAGACAATTGTTTTGAACGTGGTTTTGACTGGCATGAGATCATTAACTAGTACTAAACTCTGTTTCCAAGCCTTTTGAATACTACTGTAAATGTTTGCTGTAGATCAAATTTCCCACTGATTTTCCTGTTTTCAAGTGGAAAAGATGTCAGAAGGTGATAGGAGTACCTTCAAAAATTAGCTGAAAACTGGAACCCTTCCTACTCAGTCTTCATACTCGCAAAGAGATGAGACTTGCTGTTGTGGGAGTGGGGGCAGATATGAATTGTGACATGACCGATTTCTGTGGAAAATCCAAAAATTCAACTGGGATCTCCTGAGATCCTGTGACAGATGCACTCGACCCCACCCAGCCAAACCAGCAGCAGTCTGGTAGAGGCTCCAGAGGAGGAAAAGGCCTGAGCTGCAGCTGGGCTGAGAACTCCTTTTAGGAAACCTCCAAGGAAGCACAACAGCAAACTGAACACCGATAAGTTGTGGGTGCAGGGAGTCTTGTGCAGACCTTTCCCACTGTGTGCAATTTGACTATGAGCCAACCACTTTATTCCATAAATATGATAGCCTGGGTGAGCTACTGTGAGCTCTCCCTGCTAGACAAGCGTGGCCGTATGGCAATGATCTTTCATTAATCACAGATCACTGGGTTAATTTCAGTTTTATAATAACTATTTAGAATAAATAAGTACATTTTAAATAGAATTAATCACTTAGAACTATAAGGTTGTGTGACTTTTAATATATGTCCTGCTTTGCGTTACTTAGTAACCTAAATTTGCTATAATCTTAAACCATGTTGTAAAGTTTTGCTCATATTTACCCAACTTGTGTCTACTTAATGAAAACAAAGCAGCTACAAACCACCAGCAGCACCTGCAAGATGAGCCTGTTCTGCACTTTACTAAGCAAAATAGGATTCATTTGGACAAAATAATGCCTTCAAGGCCAGCATGAAGCAGCTACAAACTATCGACAACATCTGCAGCTAAACAAGATAAAGGCCTGTCTGAAGACAGTGAAAGAATCCAATGAGAAGCAAGAAGACTCCAGACTCAAATATTACTACTGGACTGAAACATGGTATGAGGGGCAGGTAAATAGTCTCTGGGGGTGTAATTACCTGGGGGTTTCTATGCTTATTTTGGCACCTCTGTGAAGGTACCCACCTCGAGCCGACCCTGCTGCTGTACTAATCCATTCAGTTATTTATTTCTATGAACTTTGATGCCTGAGAGTTTGCTTGGAGAGAGTGGGATCCAGACTTTGGAGTGTCCTGACACCAGGCCGCTAGAGGGGACGTAAGCAAGTTGAGATGCAGAATTATAAAACTTTGAAATCCTAGCCAAGCAATATAAAGAACTGGGTATGCCTATAGAATCCTTCGGTGATAAACACACATAATCCCTTACCTGTTTTCCCTGACCTTTTTTGTCTCTTAGACACGAACCATTGGCCATGTCTGGGACTAAGTTTGGATCCAGCCGCACCTGGACTCCTCTCTGAGAAGGAGTTTAGAAAGCAAGGGGTCCATTGTGAGCCCCGTGGCTCAATGTGAGGGCCCCCCTCTACCCTTTCACATTTCTCATGTCTGCATAAATCGTTCTAAAACAACTCTTGCTTGATTCTCTTTGGTATAGGCTGGCCAGAAGGTAAAGACGTCAGAGCGTCGCTAGATGAAGAGCAGGTGACAACGTGCTGAAGCGGTCCCACCATATAATAAATGACCGGAGAATGGGAAGCGCTGTGCCTTGTTCACTGTTGGGTCCTGTTGTATTGTGGGAAAGTACCGGAGATGGAAAGCTGCTGTGTGGAGTCCCACGCCACAAGCTGCAGAAGCCACTAAAGGACAAGAGGGATCAAGTCAGTTTGCAGAGGTGAAAGCCATCCAGCTGGCTTTGGCCATCGCTGAACGAGAAACACGGCCGGTGCTTTATCTCTACACTGCCTCATGGATGGTGGAAAATGCCTTGTGCGGGTGGTTACAGCAATGGAAGAGGAGCAACTGGCAGTGCAGAGGCAAACCCATCTGGCTGCTGAATTAGTAGAAGGAGGTGCTGAGGAGCTCCGGGATGCCAGGAGGAGCTGGGAAGCCCTTAGAGTTGGAGCTGTCAGCAGCGTGCACTGTTCAGAGGAAAGAGCCCCAATGCTGCGCTGAGGGGGGCAAACAAGGAGCCCCATGCAGGAGGGTTGGGGGATTTTCCTGGCAGCCAGTGCTAGGGACTCCCCTTCTCCCAGATTGCTGGGTTTCTCTTTTCCCTCATGCCTTTCAGTGGCTTTAGCCTCCTTTTCCTCCCCCGTTCTCTTGTAGATCCTCAACCACATCCTGGAGATGCTGGAGGGAGTTCAGACACAATTCCCACAGGGCACGGACCCGTTTCCTCTGCACAAGATTTGCACGGCCTGGCAGCAAACACGCAGTGCTGGAGGAGGCCTCTACAACCTGGGCAGTACCTGCTTCCTCAATTCCGTCCTGCAGTGTTGAACATACACACCACCGCTGGCCAACTACTTGCTGTCTCGTCAGCACAGCCAGTCCTGTGAGTCATTGCTACGTGTTCTTTTACACCTCTTGGGCAGCTCCAAATGTTGAAAAAACCACAGTGACTCTGGGAAGACAGCTCTGAATTTTCCTCTAGAAGCTGCCTTTGAACATCACGCTCAGAGCCGGCTCAGCACAGCGTAGGGAGCGCATCAGTTCAATGCCAAACGCCGTGCTCGTACTCCCAGGGAAGATCGTTGCTTGCTTCCCGTGGCTGCCAAAGTGCATTCGAAAGGCGTGCCTGTAGGGAGCCTTTGGCATTTGGCATTCCTGCTGCTGCCCAAGGCTGCTAAGATGGAGCATGTGGGCACCCGGGATTCTCAGAGTTGCACCACAGCTGGCTTCTGCAGTGCCCCACTGCGATGGTAAACGATACGGTCACTGGTGAAGCACGAGGACGGGACAAGCCCTAGCAAGGCGAATGAGGTGGCGTGAACATGATCAGAAACGTCTGTGGGATTGTATTAGAAGCTGGAATTTTATGGAGGAGAAAAATCATTCCTTGTTTGTCAAACCCTTGAGTCTTCCTTCTATCCCTCCCCGCTTAGGTGTGGAGGAAGGCTTCTGCATGATGTGTACAATGGAAGTGCACATTAAGGAGGTCCTGTCTTGCTCGGGCAGTGCCATCGCACCTACGGCCGTTGTCAGTGTGCTGCAACGTGAGTCAGTTCAGATGGTTTCATTTGGAGGTATTTTACGTTCCTGAAGACACCCTTGTGTAACTGCTTTCTGTGTGTTCATGTTAAGGAGGAGAGCTTTTAGAAAGGTCAGTTTTCTTTCTTTTTTCACTGAGATCAACATGAAAACCTTCTTCTTTCTCGGGAATAGGAGAACAGTTCCAGCTTGGCGCCCAGGAAGATGCGCATGAATTCTTTGGCTGTGCCGTGGGTGCCACGCAGAGAGCTTGTTTGAGCAGCAAGTAAGCATGAGCACATGACCATGGAGATGTTCTCTAGCCCTTTTGACTCCTTCCTTTAAATCATCAGTGAAACCCTCTCTCCGGGGCTCTCCTAACAAGGAAAATTCTTGGAAGAGCAAAGTCTCTGCCTTCCACCTTCTGAGCAGCGATTACCATTTCTTTCCAGCCGGGACATCATCTTCTCAAGCCAGCACACTCATTGATCAGGTCTTCAGAGGATTTCTAAGATCCAGAGGTAATTTTTTAAAATATCCCTGTCCTTAGAAAGGTCTGTGGCTCTTTCGCTGTTTGGGTTAAACTGCTTTTTGCATGCGGCAGCATGTCCAGGGTGTATTGGGCATTGAAACGGGCAGAGTTAGTCTCCTTCCCAACCTGAGAAGCTTTTCTCTTTGCCTTCCAGTAACAGCTGGAGCTGCAAAGCCATTTTGGACACCTACGAGGCATTCCTTGATATTCCTTTGGATATCAAGGTAAGATACTTGGAAATGGTGGTGCAAAATGTTTCAAGGTCCCTGCAGGGGCCTCCTTTATCTCCAGTAAACTCCACTGAATTCAAACTGTGAGCTATTCCCAGGCAAGAGTGTGGTGGTGGATGGCAAGGGAACTGGACTTGTGTGCTCCTTCCGTAGAAGCCCTGTAAATTGTCTCCCTGTGCCGGGTGCCAGCCAGGCAAAGAGCAAGGATGGTATCGACAGCCATGACGACACTGTCCTACCACCCTGCTTTGGACTCTTCAGTATGCACGTGATTGCTGGACGGGTGGCTTTTGTGGCTTTTGGTATTTTGGACCAGGCAGAGCACAGGACACTCTGGTGCTGCCCAGGGGTAGCTGTTTATTGGGATAACGCTGGCACCACTTGGGGAGCAGTTTCTTGGGATTTTGAGTTTCCGAGAGCTCAGTGCTCTCCTTTCTTTCTCATCCAGGCAGCCTCATCTGTCACTGGAGCTCTGGAAGACTTTGTCAGACCTGAGCAGCTGGATGGCAAAAACAGCTATAAATGTAGCAAGTAAGATCTTTACTAATGACATCTTCGCAGTAGGTATGTAGTAGTTATGGTATTCCACGACTGGGAGCGCTAGTTAGGTTTTGACTTCACTGAGAAAGCCAGTTGTGACACAGCTCGCGCTTTTGTGTGTTTGTTTGTTCTTCTTCCCCGTACAACTAAACCACCTGAATCATCCACAACTTGGAAAATCGTGCATTTGTTTGTAAGATGGGTACATTTTTTTTCCCTTCTGCCTGAGCTGGGCAAAACAAGCCTTAACACAACCCTGCATAGATGGGGGGCAGAGTGTGGAGAAGACAGGTTGCAACCGTTGGGTCTCTGTTTGTTTGCAAGGTGTGAACAGCTGGTCAGTGTGTCCAAGAGACTTACAATCCATCAGTTCTCCAATGTCCTGACAGTGTGCTTGAAGAGATTTGATCCTTTCTCTGGCAGAAAGATTGGCAAGGTATGTAAACAAGTGCACGGCCACCTTGTCTGCTTGGAAGGAGTCCTTTCTCAAAGGAGAACGCTTGTTTTGGAAGTTGTTCGTGTCTGCACACGATGGCTACGGAGTGCAGCTGTCTGAGAAAAAGCAATGCAATAGCTCTGCCTTGCTCTTTCCCTCGTGGACAGAGCAAAGTTCCAGGGTGAAGTAAGCACCTGGGTGCTCATAAAGAGTTGGTTTGGCCAAGAAGAGTTTTCTGCCACTTTGGTGATGAAATGGCGACACCTGTTTCTGATGAACCGAGAAGATCTCTTTCTATCCCTCTGGCCTGTGCTTGGTGACAAGATTTTCTCAGGCTGCTTCCTAAAGACTCTCAGGATAATTTTAGAATCCTCTTGGTCTCTCCTTAGGTTGTGCAGTACCCGGAGTATTTGGACCTTGGCGCATACACATCTCGGGCGGCTGGAGGACCACTCCTCTATTCCTTGTATGCTGTCCTGGTCCATGAAGGTTACAGCTGTCAGGCAGGACATTATTACTGTTTCATAAAGGTAAAAGCCAACTGCGTGATTTGCGTTGTTCTATTGTGTCCTTCGGTGACATCCTGCCCGTGTTTTTGTTTTAAAAACCCTGCCGTGCATCTGAAGATAGAATTGCCTTTCTTTGCAGGCCAGCAATGGACAGTGGTACAAGATGAATGATGACTCTGTGGTTCCGTGTGACATCAAGACGGTTCTCTGCCAGAGTGCTCATTTACACTTCTATGTCAGGTAAGAACAAGCGTGAAAGGGTGTTCAGAATACACTCCCTCTCCTGTTGCTGATCTTGTCCTTGCTGTTCTTCTCCGGTGGGCTATGCTTTCTGTCCTAAGAGACAATGACCGTCCAGCTGAGTTCCGTCTGTTCTGCAGATGGCCAGGTCCTTTCTTCTTCCTCCTTGTTTGGCGCTGAATTCTTGCGCTTGTGTAAATTGCTAGCTGTCTGCTCTCTGGCGCTGGGTAGCTCTGAAAAGAGGTGAAATGGGGATCCAAGCGGGTATAAAGATGAGTTCATGCTCTGAAAGGGACAGACGTGGCTGGCAGACCATGATCTAATTTCCAGCTTCCGTCCTGGTTCAGTCTTCTGCGTGTCGTATCAAGTGCTGCTGGAAGATGCCAGGATGAGACTGAAGCCACGCGGAGGCCGCAAGGACAACCATAAACTAAGATCCCTGTTTTTCCTCCAGGCACCATGATTTGACCCCTGGAGTGGGCGCCGAACACCAAGAGACACAGAGCGCTTGGTTGGCAAAGTGGGTTCGAGAGCTGAAGAGTTCATTTTCTGAAGGCTTCGTGGCACCGAGAAAGCTGGACTCACATCCTGGGTCGCTAGGGGAGCAGCAGCCGGGGAAATACTCATTTGAACAACAATGTGCGCCCCCCCCAGTGCCCTTCACCCAGAGGCTGCAACTGAAAAACCACCATGCAGAAAGAGAAAACAGTCCTGTGCAGAGGAGGGTGAAAGTGCGCCCGAAAGAAAGTGGCGGAGGAAGGAAGTGAGCTTTCTGGTGATCCAAACTTGAAAAGCAAATGGTAGAAAGGGGAGAAGATAAAGAAATCCAAAGAGAACACTGGAGAGGAGGCGTACGAAGGAGGCAGCGTTTGCAGCCTCACCTGGAAATGTTGCCGACCTCTCTGCCAGGTGTTCCAGGTGCACGGCTTACGGACAGAAGCGTTCAGTGCTTGAGACTGAAATTACCATCGCAACCAGCAATGGACCAACAAAGGCCACAGACAAACATGCTCAAGAGAATGCTGACCACTGAACTTGACGTTTATGACAGAAACAATAAAAATGCCATCATAACCAAACCCAGTCCTCAGCGGTGCATCTGATTTCTCTAGAGACTTTGACCATGCAGGAAAGAATGGAACAGCTTGGGGTTTGGCTTTTGTTTGGGGTTGGTTTGTTTGTTTTTACTTCAGACTTTCTCTGTGAAAGCACCCTTGTCATCCAGAAGGTGGAAGCTTTCTACAGCTGCCGTACATATTAAATTAGCATGTAGAGATCTCGGCGAAAAAAATACCCAGGAATAGAGCATCTCCAGAGCTGCTCGATTAGAGGCTCAGGTCGCTTGTGTGGGATTCATCGTGTCTTCTCCCACGTGCAACATTTGACACTAGAGAGACAATGCAAACATGGCATTACAAACACTGCCACTGACCGTCCCCATCAACAGGGTCACCTTGTTAACACAATGGGTTTCCGCTCTTCCTTCTTCCTTGTAGCGCTGAAGAAAGTGGTTCTCCTGGCAAACTTGGACAGTAGTGTTGGAGAAGAAAAGACAATGGCAACGAGTCTTGAGGATGATATTGCAGTGTCCTACAGGTTCAAGCACCTTCTGGCCCTCTCCTGACTGCTGCAATTTGTTGTTCTTTTTGTTGTTTTTTCCCTTTTCTTACATATGTCATCACAGAGGTGCCACCACCATTGCTGATTGGCTCAGCCTTGGCCAGGTCTGTCTTGGAGCCGGCTGGACTTGACTCTATGGGACACAGTGGAAGCTTCTCGCAGCTTCGCATGGAGGCCGCCCCTGTAGCGCTTTTGTACCTTTTTCCACCGAGGAGGGAGGTTGGTGGAGGGGCCGCTGCTCGGGGCCTGGCTGGGCAGCGGTTGGTTGGTGGGGAGCAATTGTTTTCATCTGCATCACTTGTCTTTCTTGGGTTTTATTTCTCTCTCTATTTGCCTTTTCATAACTATTCATACTTATTCTCATTATTTAATTTCCCTTATTAAACTGCTTTGATCTCAACACACGAGTTTTTTCACGTTTACTCTGATTCTCCCCGTCCATTTCCTCAGCCCATGGACCTCCCCTGTGAAACGTCCGTGAAACGCCACAACACCCCGTTGAGCTCAAGGAGTCCGTGGCTTTGGGCTCCATCTGTCCCGTGGCCACTCCGGACAGCACAGGTGTCTGTTCCGCGGGGTCACGGGCACCAAACCCAGCTCGGGTGGGAACCAAGAGGGTCCCCTCATGTTCAGGGCCCAAAGCGCCATCTGTAGCATCTGCCCGTCCTTTGGAGTGCCCAGAGCCTCCTTCTTAGGGCCCAAATCCTCATGTTGAGGGTCCTGGCATGTCTTTCATTACCCGTGGCCTTTGCTCAGAGCCCCCAGTTTCATTTCTAAGAGGAGCTCGTTGCATGGCAGCAAGTGCCCAGAAGTCAGTGTGGGAGTGAGGACAGCCAATGGCATTTGAGGAGGCGGGGAGAAGGTCCGTGATTTACATGTAACCAACCAATAAAGCTTTCGGGCTGCAGGGAAGGTGGCAAGGCTTGGAAAAGGCTGGGCACTGTGAAGGGCGGGCCATGCTGGCTCCACCAATCATGCCTGGAAGGAGAGTGGTGCATGGGTGATTGACAGGCTTTCTGACCAGTCATTTGATGGGAGGATTGTCATGGAGGCATCCCAAATATAAGTTTAGGCGGACTAGCACTCCGATAACATAAGATAAAGGTTTGGATATCAGGTTAGGAAATTATTTGGGGTGCAGCAAAATAAGAATGAGTATCCACAGCGTGCATATATGCACTCACAAGGAAACAAACCAGAGCCCCCTCTGCCCCGTTTTGCCCATAACAGATAAAGACTAGCCTACTGCGGCCAGGACTTATTAAAGCATATATTCAGGAATTTATTACTCACCCGCATGCGGAGGCCAGGCGGTCCCACTCCCAGGAGGTTACCTTAGACGGCTTCTCCATCTAAGGGGAGGGACTCCGGCAGCATGGCAGACCCGCAGCTCCGAGGAGACCACACCAAGGGCAGTCGACTGCGGGAACCCCATTTATCGTCTGATCAGATCTGACTGTGGGCATTCCAGAAGCTTCTCGGCTTCTCTATACCCCGCCCCCTCGAGTGTGGGCCTTCGAGAAGCTTCTCAGCTTCTCTGGGCTGTGGGCGCTCTTGGCCCCTCCTCTGCTAACGACCCTGCCCACCGACTCTGGGTCTCCACAAAGAGCCATTAGCTGCCCCATTGAAGGCCCCAGTTCTGAGAGGGGGATGTGCAACTGCCACACCAGTTCTCAGGGCATGTGGGAGAGGAAAGTGCAACTGCCAACACAATCCACCCCGTGACCACAGTCATGATCTGACAGACCACTTTGGAGTGGTGGTGCAGTCACCTCTTGCCTCCAAAGTCAAAGGGGGCAATCTTTTGGTGAGTTTTAATGCCCACTGTGGATCACCATACCTTATGTGTCACATCCTTGTTATCATTATCATCAGAAATCAACCTGCTAATAAAGAATAGAACAGTGCAAATTACAACAATTACAGTTAACAACAAATATTGGAGGAGGCTGGTTAGCCATCCTGATAAAGAAAACAAATACAGTGAAAGTTCTTATCAGTTGGTCCCCAGTATAGCAACAATTGCCCTGAGTCCAGAAACAAAACCAGTTGGTCCCCAGTATGGCAACAATTGCCCCTGGGTCCTCTGTTATTTGCTCTTGTAGCGGTTCTTGTGATGGCACCCAGATGCTCAGGACGTAGACACAGCTTCCAGTATACACCTTTTCCTTCAATAGGATCAAATGTAACATGGCCTGGCTTTGGACAGTCATTCTGTTTAGGGAGCCTATGCGATGTCATGCATACAGATGACAAGCCAGCATTACAGAAACTCTAAAAGCACATTTCAGGTAACAGGGTTCTGTTAAGACCAACTGCTTACACACGCAGGCACTAATCTTCCTCAATGGTGTCGCCCTGGCGTGACTCTCATTCCAAAGACTGACTTTAACCACCACTCAGTTTCAGCTGGAGCTTCTTCCACCCCGTCCATATGTTGGAGCGGTCAGGATTGTTCGTCTTCCTTTTGTCCTGCAAGAGAACACAAAGACAGACCTCGGTCCCTTTGGAACCAGGCTTTGCAGTTGTTAGGAGTCCGGAACTATCCACTGGACACTAATGCAGTGGGTTTTCCCATTTTACTGTTGCTTTCTGTGCCATCCCCTTGAAGAGGGGGCCGGTGACCCTTTGTCTGTTAGCAGCCTCTCAGGGCGAGATGCCCTGATTTTGGAGAAAAGCAAATTGTGCTTTGTCTTCCTCCCTTGGAGGGGAATCATGAAAAGCATATCTTTGTTAATCACCACTGCTCGTCAGACACAGGAAGAATGGGTGCGGCTGATTATCTTTGTTTTCAAGATCATTAATGACCTCCATAATGCCTCATTTTGCTGCATTCAGCAGGAGATATTAGGAGTGCAAGTTATTTAGATAGTAGCAAAGCACGAGCAAGTTTAAAACCTTAATATCAGCAGCTCCCTTAGGCTGCAACAGTGCAGAGGTATATTGCAAGGTCCTAATGGCAGCTCCCTCTGCCCCGCGGCTCTCAAATTCTAAGCACCCTTATCAGCTACTAAGTGGGCTGGGCGGTCCAGGTCCCAAGCCGTGGCTTCTACTTTTTTTTCCTCTACCTCGGTGCGGGGGTTGCTCCCGAGGCCGGGAGCCACAGGCAGCTCTGCTCCACGATCGCGGAGTGGGGGACGCTCGCGACTCGTTTTCTGTGTGACCTCCCAGGTCCCATACCCACATGGTACCTAAGTTGTCTAAGATTTCAGCCCAGATTAATACATGTGCAGGAGGATTTCGGGGGTTCTGCTTACTAAGGTCGATGTCCTCCTGGATTCTCTCCCTGACGGACTGAACATGTATGTTTAAGGCGTTCGGCAGCTCAAGCGGCTGAAGGTGGGTCGGATTTACCGGCGCAGCCACGGTGGGGGGAAGTCCCTGTAACCCTGTCTCAGACCCCTGAGCGCCCTCGACTAGCTCCGGCAAGCCTCCTACACTAATGGTGTCGGTCTTTCCACCTTCCTCAGTCGGGGGGAGCCGCCTGGGGGAGACTCACAGCCTGCTCTCCAAACTCTTTTGTTCCCATCTCGTTCCCGGGGTCGGGGAAGAAGCCACCCAAACTATCACTGAAGAACATATCAAGTTCCCAAAAGCCCGCAACTTCCTCATTCTGATCAACCCCCAGAAGTGGAACATGATGAACGTATTCAGTTTGTATCTCGCCCGGCTCGTGTGAGAATTTAGATTGCAAGTCGCCAAGTTCAGGTTCCCGACGCGCCGGGGAGCCGTCCGGATAAAGCCGCCTCAGGGGAGGATTTCCACCCTGTGGTCCCGTATGGGTCTCAGTTCTAATGAGAGGACGCACATACTTTGTCTCCACCTCCTCATCAGCACTATTTTCAGACTCTCCCCAGATATCTCCGTCCCAGTCCTTGGTAATTACTTACCGAATTCGGGGAGCCCTAGGTGGGGGACTTGCCCGGGTTAACGAACACCATCTCTTTTGTTCTAACAAACGCATGCGCTTTTCCTCCCGTAGCGATTCCGCCCTCAACCACTTTATTTCTAACAAATCCAACCTCCTTCTCAAACGATCTCTTTCCAGTTGTCACTTTTCCAACCTCCTTCTGAAATCATCTATTTACAGCTGCATTTTATAATCACACCTCCCTGACTGGTCCTGTGTTTGCTTAAGGCAATTGCGCAGGACAAACAGTAGCACACACACGGCAACATAGAACACAGCGCACGTGGCTACGATAATTTCGGGACCGAACCACCTCGCTTCAGCCCGGATGCAGGCAGCTGCGGGAGGATTATTACAGCCGTAACCCTGAAATAATTCCATTTTTAATACCCTGCTCGCTGAGCCATTTAAATGTCACGGAGGCATCCCAAATATAACTTCAGGGGGACTAGCACTCCGATGACATAATCTAAAGGTTCAGATATTAAGTTACGAAATTATTTGGGGTGCAGTAAAATAAGAATGAGGATCCAAAAGGTGCATATACGCACTCACAAGGAAACAAACCAGAGCCCTCTCTGGTCCATTTTGCCCATAATAGATAAACACGAGCATACTGTGGCCTGGACTTTACACTCGTTTGCCCCAGACGAGGAAGGTACACTTGCCTACCAGGCAAGGACTTATTAAAGCATATACTCAGTAATTTATCACTCACCCACACGTGGAGGTGAGGCGCTCCCACTCCCGGGAGGTTACCTTAGACGGCTTCTCCATCTAAGGGGAGGGACTCCGGCAGCATGGCAGACCCGCAGCTCCGAGGAGACCACACCAAGGGCAGTCGCTGGCGGGAACCCCATTTTTAGTCTGATCAGATCTGGCTGTGGATATTCCAGAAGCTTCTCGGCTTCTCTATACCCCACCCCCTCGAGTGTGGGCCTTCGAGAAGCTTCTCAGCTTCTCTGGGCTGTGGGCGCTCTTGGCCCCTCCTCTGCTAACGACCCTGCCCACCGACTCTGGGTCTCCACAAAGAGCCATTAGCTGCCCCATTGAAGGCCCCAGTTCTGAGAGGGGGATGTGCAACTGCCACACCAGTTCTCAGGGCATGTGGGGGAGGAAAGTGCAACTGCCAACACAAGGATCAAGGGTTCGTTCCCAGGCAGCCAATCAGAGGAAAGGCCCAGCAGCCCCCAGCCCCCGGCCCATGGCCCCTGTGCCACCTCCCTCCCCTCCGCCCCGGCCACCCCCATGTTCTAGAGCCCCCGTCTCCATGGCAGCCGCCCGCTCACACAGTCAGTATCCCGGGCCGTGCCACTAGACGGCAGCCGTGGGCCACCCGGCTTCTCGCCGCCAGCGCCGACCTTGTCCCACCCCTGTGGCCCCTGCTGTTCCGTGGGCCGCAGCCCCTGCCGTGGGGCAGAGGCCCCACCAGGTCCCAGCACCCGCCCTCCTGGCACCTGCTGCTGCTGCTGATGAGAGGAACAAAAGTCCCTGAGAAACCCCTGGGCATAATGGAACAAGACCAGGCCTAACGTAACAGGAACTTCATGGAGAAACAACAGCTCTTGTAGAGACTGGACATGAGGCAAAGCGGGATGTCCTTGGCTTGCGAGCTGGGAAAGCGGAGTGTTCCACTAAATGAAGAAAGAGCTGCGCGACTTCTGCTGAGTAGCAGCACAAAACGACACCACCCACGCTCAAGAGATCGGATCCAGGAGCCGACGCTGGGGGCACTGGGGCAAAGACACCGCGGACGCCAGAGACCCTCGATGAAGACCAATATGGATTTATTCCAAAGTACAAGTAAGCTGTGAGGGAAGACACAGGGAACTCCAGAGCTGCGACTCTAACTCTACTGAAAGGCAGAATCAGAACAAGGCAAAAATCAGGCACAGACAATGTGGGTTCACAAAGGGAAAGTGTTGTTTAACTGACTCGAAATCCTTCTAGGAAAAGGTCAGCCAACCTATGGATGGAGGGAAGGCGATGGATGTAGTTTCTCTGGATTTTAGTAGGGCTTTTATTTTTTTTTTCTTTTTATACTTTCTGAGGTGGCTGTGCTGTGGTGGGGGCTGGCAAAGGGAACCCCATGGGTGGGAGCAGGGCACAGCAACGCCCCAAGACCCCATGGGGAGCCCCGTGTCCGGGGTCTGTCCAGCGCGACTCCATTGTCTCCAGCCTGGGTAGATGTGAGAGTGGCCCCGCGGCTGACAGTCCCCAGCCTCGCAGTCACCACGTGTGGTCCCTTGAGTGCTGCTGCCCATGGAATTCCCACCAAAAGTCCCCTGAAGAGGCAAAAGTCTTGACCCGCGATGTCGTGGTCACCGCAATCAAGGCTGACAGCGGTTCTTACATCCCTGATCTCCGCTTCTTCCTTTGGAAGGACCAGAGTCAGGCGAGCATCACTTCTTTTGGTCTACCTGTCACTCATGTAAAGAGGTTGTACCAAGACACCCTAGAAACCTGCTGGGCCCTCAGACAGTGTTTGTGATTTCCATCTTTGGATCCCTTCAGATTTCACTGCAGAGTGTTGCAGCCAACCTGACCCCGGGGTTGGCGATAGTTCCCTTCTGGGCAGGAGGCTCAGTTCGAGAGCCCCAGCCAGTCCCTTTCAGCCACTTCATCAGCTGGTGTTGCCAGCTCCTGGCGTGTTCCTTACGAGAAGGGATTCAGCAGGAGCTGAGTAGATCTAAATACGTACCTAATGCTCTAAACAGATTCTGTGTCCGTCAGCGCGTCACAGGCCCATGTGGGGTGGAAGGAGTTTCAGAGGTCCCTAGTGGAAGCTGCAGCTCAAAGCAGTGTCAGCTCTGGTGTCAGACCAGGTTGCTCAAGCAATGTCAGTGTCTGCAGAGCGTGCACACGAGCCAGGCAGCTGAGACACCATGATGGAAATGGAGACAGGTCTTGTGAGCAGTTCCCTCCACAAAGGGAGCTATCGGCATGCCAGGCCTCCCGGGATTCCTAGGAACACCCCAGCTTTTGGTCCAGAGGGGTGTCAGACCTCCCGAGGTGTCCTGTCTCCTGCCCAAGACGGTGCTTTAGGATGTAAAGAAAATCGAAGCAACGCCTGGGACTGGGGCAATTTCACTTTCAATAGCAAAATGCAGAGCAGGAGGGATCTCAGAGCTCCCACGTCTCGGCAGCAGGGGGAGGACTTACCAAAACGGATTTGCTTACAGAAATTCCTTCCTTTCGGAAAGAAGGCAGCAGAAGCACACATTGGTTATAACCTCTTTTTCTTGCCACAATAAAGGTGCTCTCAGCCGGGAGCATGAGTCGGACCCTGTGTTACAAATCTTGGTTCCTTATGAGCAGCTGTAAGACAACGCACATACTCACATTTACAATGTACATAAACTCTTGGCTTTGCCCATGATATTCCTGTTACCATTCACTTCTCAGTATTTCTGCGCGGGATCCCCCCCACATAAGCACTAGTAACACATCTTTTTCAGCTGAGCCTGCACAATTTGATTGCAACTTTGCTGCTTTCAGCCACTTTGGTGTGGTTTCTTCTGGCAAACCCACTTGTATGGGTGAGGTCAGCCGGTCAAGCTCTCCTGCGCAGCTTGGAAGCATCTTTGCCTTCTGACCTTTTCTTACGTCAAATGCCACACCCTGCTTTGCATGGGATGCAGGACACAGCGCATGAGGCCACACGGCCCCACCCGCCACTGTGACGTGGGGCAGGACACACAGACACGGCCACGCTCACCCAGCCCGGCCGTGGCAGATTCTGTCTGTGCTTCTGCTCCGTGAAGGACAGCAGCGGCTGCAGCGGGGTCAGGGGCTGCCGCCCGTCACAGGGCCAGGGAGGCGGCCGTTGGTGCCCTGTGGCAGCAGCGTTTGGTGGCCGACGCCATGACGCGGGGCGCAGCAGGACGGGGGCCGGCGGCGTTCAGCCGCCCCGAGCCCCGAGCCCCTGGCAGCCTCGCGCAGGAGCAGGAGCAGAGGCGGGAGCTGGAAGCGCTGCGGGCTGAGCTGGGGGAAGAGCGGCTCCGCACCCAAGAGCTGCGTCACCGCTTCGCTGCCGAAACCCGGGAGCTGAAGGCGGCTCTGGAGAGGGAGCAGCAGTTCCTGGCAGAGCGGCTCCAGTGCTGGTGGCAGCAGCAACAGGCGCGGGAGCTGCGGCAGCTGCTGGAGCTGAGCCAGCGGCAGCGGGTGGCAGAGACCCGCCAGCTGCTGCGCTGGAAGGAGGCTGAGCTCCGCGAGGGACAGGAGCTGCTGCGGCGGGAGTGCACCGCCGCCGCTTGCCAGGCGCGGGACCTGCAGCGGCAGCTGGCCCGGGAGATGGGGAGGCCCAGCAGGAGCGGCAGGGAGGCCCGAAGCAAGCTCCGGGACCTCCTCAGCAAGCTCCGCTGGGAGACGGATGGCGACCAGCCCACCCACATCCGCCACCTCCAGAACCAGCTGCAGCTGGAGAGGAAACTCTTCATCAAATACATCCTGCAGCGGTTCGAGGGCGAACTGCCCGCCTGCGCCGGCACGGCCCAGCCCCAAGGCCCTCCTGCGCACCAGGGCCAGCAGGAGACACAGAGATCCTGCTCCTCCAGCACAAGCGGGCCCCAGGCCCTGGCGCCACCACAGCAAACACCGCCAGAAAGCCACAGCGCTGGGCGGCAAACAGCACGCAAGGCTGTGGCAGCTGCTCAGCTCCAGCTGCCAGAGGGGGAAGCCTTGGTGCTGCTGGGCAGCATGTGCAGCCGCCTCCGGGAGAAGAACACCTGCCTGCAGCGTCTTCGAGAAGACTTGGAGAGGCAGAAACGTGCCCTTGAGAGGGAGAGCCACCTCCTGACAAAGGAAGGCTCTCCAGAAGCGGGCAAGGAGGCACAGAGGCTGCAGCAGAAAAGTGCTCAACTAGCTTCCCTGGCCTGCCAGCTGCAAGAAAGATCCAGACAACTGCAGGCGACCATCCATGGCCTCATCAATACTCGAGTGCCGCTGCCCACCCAAAGCCAGCAGCTTTTTCAGGAACCTGAACGGCTGGAAAGGGAAAGATCCAGCCGTATCACTTCCAGGCCGCCCCACGCTGACCCGGGAGCAGACAAGGAGTCCATCCTCCTGGAGGCCATGAGAAAACAACCGGCAGAGCTCCGGGCATTCATAGCTCGATACAGCTATGATCCTTTCCATGCTCCCAATGAGCGGCCTGAACTAGAGCTTCCTCTGGTTGCTGGACAATATGTTTATGTCTTTGGAGACGTGGATGAAGACGGTTGGTATGTGGGAGAGCTGACCGACGGCACAAGGGGTTTCGTCCCCTCTAATCTTGTCGAAGAAGTTTCAGATGACGAACCACCTGATGACACCAGCGTCTCTTCAGAGTCAAGTGACTGGTAGCAGGACACAGATGATATCTGTCCTGTCGTCTCATATGTTCTTATTAAATCTTTTCTTAGTGTAATCTCTGTGTAATCTTCCATTTGCTCCTGTGCGTATGTGACCTGAAGGGACTACGAACCAGCAACTGGGCGGATTGTGTGGCTGGACTGGATGCCAGTTACTGGACCCAACCAGGGCTTGTAGGGACCCCTGGCTTGTGGTGCCAGCTACTGGTGTGGCTTACAGGGCAGCTGGAGGTCTCAGCGCAGCTGAGAACAAGAAGAGAACACCCCGAGACTCTTTCCAGTCTTTTGAAGTTGGAACAAAGAGCATGTGAGAACCTACAGTTATCTTAGTTGTTGCCTGGGAGCCAAGGTCTTCCTGAGCTCTCTGTCTGCAGGTGCGCAGGCAGCCGGGAAGCGGGGCAGGGATGGGACAGACCTTGACTGACATCTGGGCTGATCAATGACAATATTCCACACCATTAGCGTCACGCGCCATATTTAATGAGTCGGGATTTCCAGCTTGGACTTCTCCTGGTACCTCGACTGTTGTTGCTGGGCTGGATGTTCAAAGGGAATGTCTCCTCATCATGCAACTTATGCTCCATGGAGTAAGTGGGTTACACTGATCACCCAACGGGCTGGAATAGGGAATCCCAATTACCCAGGGATATTAGAAGTGAACAAAGACTGGCCAGAAGGTAAAGACATCAGAGTGTCACTAGATGAAGAGCAGGTGACAATGTGCTGAAGCAGTCCCACCATATAATAAATGACCACAGAATGGGAAGCGTTGTGCCTTGTTCACTGTTGGGTCCATCTGAGAATGAGGAGAAACTTCTTTACTTTGAGATGCCTGAGCCCTGGGACAGGCTGCCCAAAGAGGTTGTGGAGTCTCTTTCTCGGAAGACATTCAAACCTGCCTGGACGTGACCCTGCGTGATCTGCTCTGGTGACCCTGCTTTAGCAGTGGGTTGGACTAGATCGTCTCCAGCTGTCTCTTCCAAACCCAACCATTCTGTGATTCTGTGATTTTGTGTCCAGTTCTGGGCCCCTCAGTTCAAGAAGGATAGGGAACTGCTGGAGAGAGTCCAGCGCAGCCACCAAGATGCTGAAGGGAGTGGAGCATCTCCCATGTGAGGAAAGGCTGAGGGAGCTAGGGCTCTTTAGCTTGGAGAAGAGGAGACTGAGGGGTGACCTCATTAATGTTTATAAATATATAAAGGGTGGGTGTCACGAGGATGGAGCCAGGCTCTTCTCGGTGACAACCAACACTAAGACAAGGGGCAATGGATTCAAGCTGGAACACAAGAGGTTCCACTTAAATTTGAGAAGAAACTTCTTCATGGTGAGGGTGCCAGAGCCTGGACCAGGCTGCCCAGGGAGGTTGTGGAGTCTCCTTCTC
This sequence comes from Caloenas nicobarica, assembly GCF_036013445.1. Classification (NCBI taxonomy): domain Eukaryota; kingdom Metazoa; phylum Chordata; class Aves; order Columbiformes; family Columbidae; genus Caloenas; species Caloenas nicobarica. The sequence continues at coordinate 6,450,063 of NC_088270.1, read as the reverse complement.
TGCAGACATTCCAACCCGCCTGGACACCTTCCTGTGTAACCTCATCTGGGTGTTCCTGTTCTGGCAGGGCGATTGGACTGGATGAGCTTTTGAGGTCCCTTCCAATCCCTAACATTCTGTGATTCTGTGATTCTGCGATTCTGTGAAATGTCTGAGTTCAATGGTGAAACAAAAGAACAGCCTGGTCCTTTTCACTGTCCTGCCGTCTGTGGGCATGCTGGGACTTCCTCCTTTCCCTGAAGTCCTCTCAGACTAACAGGGACGTGTCATCTGTGCAGCCCATGTGCCATGAGGAGAAACAGTGTTGACCATGAAGGGGGCAGCAAATAACTGCAGAAGCAAAGGGGCAGCCCCGCCTCGGCTTCAGAGCTGCCCAAAGCTGCCCTGAGCCCCTGGTGCCTGGACATTTGTATGTCCCTGCTGCCCTGCAGGGCCAGCCAGTGCTGAGGAACCCCCGGGACGGACACAAAGGACAGTTGTCAGACCCCATAGGGAGAGTGACTGGGCTCTGTCCTTTCTTCTGGCCACAGGAGGATGCCCTGCGCCCTGCCAGGACAGGGCGTCGCTCCTCCTCAGCAACAGGGGAAGGCAAGGCCCGACGAAGGCCCTGGGTGCTGGGCTTGGCATGGCAGGTGTGGCCACGGGCAGAACCCCGTCTGCTGCCAGGTCCCAGCCTGGCCAGAGCAAGCAGGGAAAGACTTGGTGGTCCAGAGCAAGTCCAGGACAGCTCCTCTCCTCCTCCTGTTCCCTCCTGTCCCCCTGTCATATCCTCTCTCCTTCCCCCGCATCCACCCCTTCTGTCCCTTCCTGAGCAGGCCCAGAACCCACGAGCGGACTGCGGGATGGCAGAGCTGTGCACACACTTGTGCCGCTGGGAGAAGAAGTCCAGGTGCAATGGCCCTTCTGTCCGCAGGCCCAATGTCCAGCCAGCTCAGGAGCAGCTGCGGGGCCGGGGCAGCTCAATGAGGAGAGGCCTGGGCTGCCCTGCCCACCTGGCAACAGCCGTTGGTCATGGCTGAGCCAGGAGGATATTTCAGGGAGTTTTTTATCCGTATAGAGAGAGTCTCAGACAACATACCTCCTAATTCACCCTTACCTCTTCTCCATTTCCTCTGTACCTGTACTACATGGGAAAGAACCCTGCTGTTGCACAGGGTGACCAGGGATGGGAATTGGTGGGAAAGGCAGGAATGAAGGGACGTCTTGCAGCTGTATTGGACAGTGTGGAACTGTTTGAGGAACAGGTGAGCAAATGGGATGATCTGAAAGAAGAAAAAAGTATTTCTCTCACAGTGATATTCTTGCAGCAGCCCCATTTCCTCACTTTTTGTTTGTACACTTGTCTAATCCTGTACTGCTGACAGTTCAGATATTACCTTTAAAAAAACCCATAAAAACAGGGAGGTCAAAATCCTCCCAAAGGGTCTGTGTGTGGATCAAATCCATAACGCAAACATTTTGCTGGCAAGCAACAGTAATCCACATTTGGTTTATACTCATTAGATATTTCAGGTTTTCTTCTACTTTTGATGTAGTGGTCCAAACAGCAAAGACAATTGTTTTGAACGTGGTTTTGACTGGCATGAGATCATTAACAAGTACTAAACTCTGTTTCCAAGCCTTTTGAATACTACTGTAAATGTTTGCTGTAGATCAAATTTCCCACTGATTTTCCTGTTTTCAAGTGGAAAAGATGTCAGAAGGTGATAGGAGTACCTTCAAAAATTAGCTGAAAACTGGAACCCTTCCTACTCAGTCTTCATACTCGCAAAGAGATGAGACTTGCTGTTGTGGGAGTGGGGGCAGATATGAATTGTGACATGACCGATTTCTGTGGAAAATCCAAAAATTCAACTGGGATCTCCTGAGATCCTGTGACAGATGCACTCGACCCCACCCAGCCAAACCAGCAGCAGTCTGGTAGAGGCTCCAGAGGAGGAAAAGGCCTGAGCTGCAGCTGGGCTGAGAACTCCTTTTAGGAAACCTCCAAGGAAGCACAACAGCAAACTGAACACCGATAAGTTGTGGGTGCAGGGAGTCTTGTGCAGACCTTTCCCACTGTGTGCAATTTGACTATGAGCCAACCACTTTATTCCATAAATATGATAGCCTGGGTGAGCTACTGTGAGCTCTCCCTGCTAGACAAGCGTGGCCGTATGGCAATGATCTTTCATTAATCACAGGTCACTGGGTTAATTTCAGTTTTATAATAACTATTTAGAATAAATAAGTACATTTTAAATAGAATTAATCACTTAGAACTATAAGGTTGTGTGACTTTTAATATATGTCCTGCTTTGCGTTACTTAGTAACCTAAATTTGCTATAATCTTAAACCATGTTGTAAAGTTTTGCTCATATTTACCCAACTTGTGTCTACTTAATGAAAACAAAGCAGCTACAAACCACCAGCAGCACCTGCAAGATAAGCCTGTTCTGCACTTTACTAAGCAAAATAGGATTCATTTGGACAAAATAATGCCTTCAAGGCCAGCATGAAGCAGCTACAAACTATCGACAACATCTGCAGCTAAACAAGATAAAGGCCTGTCTGAAGACAGTGAAAGAATCCAATGAGAAGCAAGACGACTTCAGACTCAAATATTACTACTGGACTGAAACATGGTATGAGGGGCAGGTAAATAGTCTCTGGGGGTGTAATTACCTGGGGGTTTCTATGCTTGTTTTGGCACCTCTGTGAAGGTACCCACCTCGAGCTGACCCTGCTGCTGTACTAATCCATTCAGTTATTTATTTCTATGAACTTGCATGCCTGAGAGTTTGCTTGGAGAGACCTGGGATCCAGACTTTGGAGTGTCCTGACACCAGGTCACTAGAGGGGACATAAGCAAGTTGAGATGCAGAATTATAAAACTTCGACATCCTAGCCAAGCAATATAAAGAACTGGGTATGCCCATAGGCATATATCACCCATAGGGTGATAAACACACATAATCCCTTACCTGTTTTCCCTGACCTTTTTTGTCTCTTAGACATGAACCATTGGCCATGTCTGGGACTAAGTTTGGATCCAGCCGCACCTGGACTCCTCTCTGAGAAGGAGTTTAGAAAGCAAGGGGTCCATTCTGTGCCCCGCAGCTCAATGTGAGGGCCCCCCTCTACCCTTTCACATTTCTCATGTCTGCATAAACCGTTCTAAAACAACTCTTGCTTGATTCTCTTTGGCATAGGCTGGCCAGAAGGTAAAGACGTCAGAGCGTCGCTAGATGAAGAGCAGGTGACAAGGTGCCGAAGCGGTCCGACCATATAATAAATGACCGGAGAATGGGAAGCGCTGTGCCTTGTTCACTGTTGGGTCCTGTTGTATTGTGGGAAAGCACCGGAGATGGAAAGCTGCTGTGTGGAGTCCCACGCCACCAGCTGCAGAAGCCACTAAAGGACAAGAGGGATCAAGTCAGTTTGCAGAGGTGAAAGCCATCCAGCTGGCTTTGGACATCGCTGAACGAGAAACACGGACGGTGCTTTATCTCTACACTGCCTCATGGATGGTGGAAAATGCCTTGTGGGGGTGGTTACAGCAATGGAAGAGGAGCAACTGGCAGTGCAGAGACAAACCCATCTGGCTGCTGAATTATGGTTTGCTATTGCTGCCGGCTAGAGAACCTGCCTGTAAGAGTGTGCCTCGTGTGCCTAAAAAAGTCGGGTCCCTGAAGAACAGAACAACCAGCAACTGGATTGAGCTGCCAGGACTGAAGTGTCTCAGCCCAGATTTGGGCTGGCAACATCAAGGTCAACTATTTCCTTGGCTGCAGTGACCATGAGATGGTGGAGTTCAGGATCCTGCATGGAGGAAGCAGGACAATTAGTAGAAGGAGGTGCTGGGGAGCTCCGGGGTGCCAGGAGGAGCTGGGAAGCCCTTAGAGTTGGAGCTGTCAGCAGCGTGCACTGTTCACAGGAAAGAGCCCCCGATGCTGTGCTGAGGGGGAGCAAACAAGGAGCCCCATGCAGGAGGGTTTGGGGATTTGCCTGGCAGCCGGTGCTAGGGACTCCCCTTCTCCCAGATTGCTGGGTTTCTCCTTTCCCTCGTGCCTTTCAGTGGCTTTAGCCTCCTTTTCCTCCCCCGTTCTCTTGTAGATTCTCAACCACATCCTGGAGATGCTGGAGGGAGTTCAGACACAATTCCCACAGGGCACGGACCCGTTTCCTCCCCACAGGATTTGCACGGCCTGGCAGCAAACACGCAGTGCTGGAGGAGGCCTCTACAACCTGGGCAGTACCTGCTTCCTCAGTTCCGTCCTGCAGTGTTTAACGTACACCCCACCACTGGCCAACTACTTGCTGTCTCGCCAGCACAGCCAGTCCTGTGAGTCATTGCTACGCGTTCTTTTACACCTCTTGGGCAGCTCCAAATGTTGAAAAAACCACAGTGACTCTGGGAAGACAGCTCTGAATTTTCCTCTAGAAGCTGCCTTTGAACATCACGCTCAGAGCGGGCTCAGCACAGTGTAGGGAGCGCGTCAGTTCGATGCCAAACGCCGTGCTCGTACTCCCAGGGAAGATCATTACTTGCTTCCCATGGCTGCCGACGTGCATTCGAAAGGCGTGCCTGTAGGGAGCCTTTGGCATTTGGCGTTCCTGCTGCTGCCCAAGGCTGCTAAGATGGAGCATGTGGGCACCCGGGATTCTCAGAGTTGCACCACAGCTGGCTTCTGCAGTGCCCCACTGCGGTGGTAAACGATACGGTCACTGGTGAAGCACGAGGACGGGACAAGCCCTAGCAAGGCGAATGAGGTGGCGTGAACATGATCAGAAACGTCTGTGGGATTGTATTAGAAGCTGGAATTTTATGGAGGAGAAAAATCATTCCTTGTTTGTCAAACCCTTGAGTCTTCCTTCTATCCCTCCCTGCTTAGGTGTGGAGGAAGGCTTCTGCATGATGTGTACAATGGAAGTGCACATTAAGGAGGTCCCGTCTTGCTCGGGCAGTGCCATCACACCTTCGGCTGTTGTCAGTGAGCTGCAACGTGAGTCAGTTCAGATGGTTTCATTTGGAGGTATTTTACGTCTCTGAAGACACCCTTGTGTAACTGCTTTCTGCGGGTTCATGTTAAGGAGGAGAGCTTTTAGAAAGGTCAGTTTTCTTTCTTTTTTCACTGAGATCAACATGAAAACCTTCTTCTTTCTCGGGAATAGGAGAACAGTTCCAGCTTGGCGCCCAGGAAGATGCGCATGAATTCTTTGGCTGTGCCGTGGGTGCCATGCAGAGAGCTTGTATGAGCAGCGAGTAAGCATGAGCACATGACCATGGAGATGTTCTCTAGCCCTTTTGACTCCTTCCTTTAAATCATCAGTGAAACCCTCTCTCCGGGGCTCTCCTGACAAGGAAAATTCTTGGAAGAGCAAAGTCTCTGCCTTCCACCTTCTGAGCAGCGATTACCATTTCTTCCCAGCCGGGACACATCGTCTCAAGCCAGCACACTCATTGATCAGGTCTTCAGAGGATTTCCAAGATCCAGAGGTAATTTCTTAAAATATCCCTGTCCTTAGAACGGTCTGTGGCTCTTTCGCTGTTTGGGTTAAACTGCTTTTTGCATGCAGCAGCATGTCCGGGGTGTATTGGGCATTGAAATGGGCAGAGTTAGTCTCCTTCCCAACCTGAGAAGCTTTTCTCTTTGCCTTCCAGTAACAGCTGGAGCTGCAAAGCCATTTTGGACACCTACGAGGCATTCTTTGATATTCCTTTGGATATCAAGGTAAGATACTTGGAAATGGTGGTGCAAAATGTTTCAAGGTCCCTGCAGGGGCCTCCTTTATCTCCAGTAAACTCCACTGAATTCAAACTGTGAGCTATTCCCAGGCAAGAGTGTGGTGGTGGATGGCAAGGGAACTGGACTTGTGTGCTCCTTCCGTAGAAGCCCTGTAAATGGTCTCCCTGTGCTGGGTGGCAGCCAGGCAAAGAGCAAGGATGGTATCGAGAGCCCTGATGACACTGTCCTACCACCCTGCTTTGGACTCTTCAGTACACATGTGATTGCTGGACGGGTGGCTTTTGTGGCTTTTGCTATTTTGGACCAGGCAGAGCACAGGACACTCTGGTGCTGCCCAGGGGTAGCTGTTTATTGGGATAACGCTGGCACCACTTGGGGAGCGGTTTCTTGGGATTTTGAGTTTCCGGGAGCTCAGTGCTCTCCTTTCTTTCTCATCCAGGCAGCCTCATCTGTCACTGGAGCTCTGGAAGACTTTGTCAGACCTGAGCAGCTGGATGGCAAAAACAGCTATAAATGTAGCAAGTAAGATCTTTACTAATGACATCTTCACAGTAGATACCGGGTTATGGTATTCCACGACTGGGAGCACTAGTTAGGTTTTGACTTCACTGAGAAAGCCAGTTGTGACTGAGCTTACAATTTTGTGTGTTTGTTTGTTCTTCTTCCCCGTACAACTAAACCACCTGAATCATCCACAACTTGGAAAATTGTGCATTTGTTTCTAAGATGGGTACATTTTTTTCCCCTTCTGCCTGAGCTGGGCAAAACAAGCCTTAACACAACCCTACATAGATGGGGGGCAGAGTGTGGAGAAGACAGGTTGCAACCGTTGGGTCTGTGTTTGTTTGCAAGGTGTAAACAGCTGGTCAGTGTGTCCAAGAGACTTACAATCCATCAGTTCTCCAATGTCCTGACAGTGTGCTTGAAGAGATTTGATCCTTTCTCTGGCAGAAAGATTGGCAAGGTATGTAAACAAGTGCACGGCCACCTTGTCTGCTTGGAAGGAGTCCTTTCCCGAAGGAGAACGCTTGTTTTGGAAGTTGTTCGTGTCTGCACACGGTGGCTATGGAGTGCAGCTGTCAGAGAAAAAGCAATGCAATAGCTCTGCCTTGCTCTTTCCCTCCTGGACAGAGCAAAGTTCCAGGGTGAAGATAAGCACCTGGGTGCTCCTAAAGAGTTGGTTTGGCCAAGAAGAGTTTTCTGCCACTTTGGTGATGAAATGGCGACACCTGTTTCTGATGAACCAAGAAGATCTCTTTCTATCCCTCTGGCCTGTGCTTGGTGACAAGATTTTCTCACGCTGCTTCCTAAAGAGACTCAGGATAATTTTAGAATCCTCTTGGTCTCTCCTTCGGTTGTGCAGTACCTGGAGTATTTGGACCTTGGCGCATACACATCTCAGGCGGCTGGAGGACCACTCCTCTATTCCTTGTATGCTGTCCTGGTCCATGAAGGTTACAGCTGTCAGGCAGGACGCTATTACTGTTTCATAAAGGTGAAAGTCAACTGCGTGATTTGCGTTGTTCTATTGTGTCCTTCGGTGACGTCCTGCCCGTGTTTTTGTTTTAAAAACCCTGCCGTGCATCTGAAGATAGAATTGCCTTTCTTTGCAGGCCAGCGATGGACAGTGGTACAAGATGAATGATGACTCTGTGGTTCCGTGTGACATCAAGACGGTTCTCTGCCAGAGTGATCATTTACTCTTCTATGTCAGGTAAGAACAAGCACGAAAGGGTGTTCAGAATACACTCCCTCTCCTGTTACTGATCTTGTCCTTGCTGTTCTTCTCCAGTGGGCTATGCTTTCTGTCCTAAGAGAGAATGACCGTCCAGCTGAGTTCTGTCTGTTCTGCAGATGGCCAGGTCCTTTCTTCTTCCTCCTTGTTTGGCGCTGAATTCTTGCGCTTGTGTAAATTGCTAGCTGTCTGCTCTCTGGCGCTGGGTAGCTCTGAAAAGAGGTGAAACAGGGGTCCAAGAGGGTATAAAGATGAGTTCCTGCTCTGAATGGGACAGACGTGGCTGGCAGACCATGATGTAATTTCCAGCTTACCGTCCTGGTTCAGTCTTCTGCGTGTCGTATCAAGTGCTGCCGGAAGATGCCAGGATGAGACTGAAGCCACGCGGAGGCCGCAAGGACAACCGTAAACTAAGATCCCTGTTTTTCCTCCAGGCACCATGATTTGACCCCTGGAGTGGGCGCTGAACACCAAGAGACACAGAGCGCTTGGTTGGCAAAGTGGGTTCAAGAGCTGGGTGTATTCATTTTCTGAAGTGGGTTCATTTTCTGAAGGCTTCGTGGCACCGAGAAAGCCGGACTCACATCCTGGGTCACTAGGGGAGCAGCAGCCGGGGAAATACTCATTTGAACAACAACGTGCGCCCCCCCCAGTGCCCGTTCACCCAGAGGCTGCAACTGAAAAACCACCATGCAGAAAGAGAAAACGGTCCTGTGCAGAGGAGGGTGAAAGTGCGCCCGAAAGAAAGTGGCGGAGGATGGAAGTGAGCTTTCTGGTGATCCAAACTTGAAAAGCAAATGCTATAAAGGGGAGAAGATAAAGAAATCCAAAGAGAACACTGGAGAGGAGGCGTACGAAGGAGGCAGCGTTTGCAGCCTCACCTGGAAATGTTGCCGACCTCTCTGCCAGGTGTTCCAGGTGCACGGCTTATGGACAGAAGCGTTCAGTGCTTGTGACTGAAATTACCATCGCAACCAGCAATGGACCAACAAAGGCCACAGACAAACATGCTCAAGAGAATGCTGACCACTGAACTTGACGTTTATGACAGAAACAATAAAAATGCCGTCATAACCAAACCCAGTCCTCAGCGGTGCATCTGATTTCTCTAGAGACTTTGACCATGCAGGAAAGAATGGAACAGCTTTGGGTTTGGGCTTTTCTTTGGGGTTGGTTTGTTTGTTTGTTTTTACTTCAGACTTTCTCTGTGAAAGCACCCTTGTCATCCAGAAGGTGGAAGCTTTCTACAGCTGCCGTACATATTAAATTAGCATGTAGAGATCTCGGCGAAAAAAATGCCCTGGAACAGAGCATCTCCAGAGCTGCTTGATTAGAGGCTCAGGTCGCTTGTGTGGGATTCATCGTGTCTTCTCCCACGTGCAACATTTGACACTAGAGAGACAATGCAAACATGGCATTACAAACACTGCCACTGACCGTCCCCATCAACAGGGTCACCTTGTTAACACAATGGGTTTCCGCTCTTCCTTCTTCCTTGTAGCGCTGAAGAAAGTGGTTCTCCTGGCAAACTTGGACAGTAGTGTTGGAGAAGAAAAGACAATGGCAACGAGTCTTGAGGATGATATTGCAGTGTCCTACAGGTTCAAGCACCTTCTGGCCCTCTCCTGACTGCTGCAATTTGTTGTTCTTTTTGTTGTTTTTTCCCTTTTCTTACATATGTCATCACAGAGGTGCCACCACCATTGCTGATTGGCTCAGCCTTGGCCAGGTCTGTCTTGGAGCCGGCTGGACTTGACTCTATGGGACACAGTGGAAGCTTCTCGCAGCTTCGCATGGAGGCCGCCCCTGTAGCGCTTTTGTACCTTTTTCCACCGAGGAGGGAGGTTGGTGGAGGGGCCGCTGCTTGGGGCCTGGCTGGGCAGCGGTTGGTTGGTGGGGAGCAATTGTTTTCATCTGCATCACTTGTCTTTCTTGGGTTTTATTTCTCTCTCTTTTTGCCTTTTCATTACTATACATACTTATTCTCATTATTTAATTTCCCTTATTAAACTGCTTTGATCTCAACACACGAGTTTTTTCACGTTTACTCTGATTCTCCCCCTCCATTTCCTCAGCCCATGGACCTCCCCTGTGAAACGTCCATGAAATGCCACAACACCCCGTTGAGCTCATGGAGTCCGTGGCTTTGGGCTCCGTCTGTCCCGTGGCCACTCCAGACAGCACAGGTGTCGGTTCCGTGGGGTCACGGGCACCAAACCCAGCTCGGGTGGGAACCAAGAGGGTCCCCTCGTGTTCAGGGCCCAAAGCACCATCTGTAGCATCTGCCCGTCCTTTGGAGTGCCCAGCGCCTCCTTCTTAGGGCCCAAATCCTCATGTTGAGGGTCCTGGCATGTCTTTCATTACCCGTGGCCTTTGCTCAGAGACCCCAGTTTCATTTCTAAGAGGAGCTCGTTACGTGGCAGCAAGTGCCCAGAAGTCGGTGTGGGAGTGAGGACAGCCAATGGCATTTGAGGAGGCGGGGAGAAGGTCCGTGATTGACATGTAACCAACCAATAAAGCTTTGAGGCTGCAGGGAAGGTGGCAAGGCTTGGAAAAGGCTGGGCACTGTGAAGGGCGGGCCATGCTGGCTCCACCAATCATGCCTGGAAGGAGAGTGGCGCATGGGTGATTGACAGGCTTTCTGACCAGTCATTTGATGGGAGGATTGTCATGGAGGCATCCCAAATATAAGTTTAGGCGGACTAGCACTCCGATAACATAAGATAAAGGTTTGGATATTAGGTTAGGAAATTATTTGGGGTGCAGCAAAATAAGAATGAGGATCCACAGCGTGCAGATACGCACTCACAAGGAAACAAACCAGAGCCCCCTCTGCCCCGTTTTGCCCATAATAGATAAACACTAGCCTACTGCGGCCAGGACTTTACACTCATCTGCCCCAGACGAGGAAGGTACACTTGCCTACCAGGCAAGGACTTATTAAAGCATATACTCAGTAATTTATCACTCACCCACACGTGGAGGTGAGGCGCTCCCACTCCCGGGAGGTTACCTTAGACGGCTTCTCCATCTAAGGGGAGGGACTCCGGCAGCATGGCAGACCCGCAGCTCCGAGGAGACCACACCAAGGGCAGTCGCTGGCGGGAACCCCATTTTTAGTCTGATCAGATCTGGCTGTGGATATTCCAGAAGCTTCTCGGCTTCTCTATACCCCACCCCCTCGAGTGTGGGCCTTCGAGAAGCTTCTCAGCTTCTCTGGGCTGTGGGCGCTCTTGGCCCCTCCTCTGCTAACGACCCTGCCCACCGACTCTGGGTCTCCACAAAGAGCCATTAGCTGCCCCATTGAAGGCCCCAGTTCTGAGAGGGGGATGTGCAACTGCCACACCAGTTCTCAGGGCATGTGGGGGAGGAAAGTGCAACTGCCAACACAAGGATCAAGGGTTCGTTCCCAGGCAGCCAATCAGAGGAAAGGCCCAGCAGCCCCCAGCCCCCGGCCCATGGCCCCTGTGCCACCTCCCTCCCCTCCGCCCCGGCCACCCCCATGTTCTAGAGCCCCCGTCTCCATGGCAGCCGCCCGCTCACACAGTCAGTATCCCGGGCCGTGCCACTAGACGGCAGCCGTGGGCCACCCGGCTTCTCGCCGCCAGCGCCGGCCTTGTCCCACCCCTGTGGCCCCTGCTGTTCCGTGGGCCGCAGCCCCTGCTGTGGGGCAGAGGCCCCACCAGGTCCCAGCACCCGCCCTCCTGGCACCTGCTGCTCCTGCTCCTGATGAGAGGAACAAAAGTCCCTGAGAAACCCCTGGGCATAATGGAACAAGACCAGGCCTAACGTAACAGGAACTTCATGGAGAAACAACAGCTCTGTAGAGACTGGACATGAGGCAAAGCGGGATGTCCTTGGCTTGCGAGCTGGGAAAGCGGAGTGTTCCACTAAATGAAGAAAGAGCTGCGCGACTTCTGCTGAGTAGCAGCACAAAACGACACCACCCACGCTCAAGAGATCGGATCCAAGAGCCGACGCTGGGGGCACTGGGGCAAAGACACCGCGGACGCCAGAGACCCTCGATGAAGACCAATATGGATTTATTCCAAAGTACAAGTAAGCTGTGAGGGAAGACACAGGGAACTCCAGAGCTGCGACTCTAACTCTACTGAAAGGCAGAATCAGAACAAGGCAAAAATCAGGCACAGACAATGTGGGTTCACAAAGGGAAAGTGTTGTTTAACTGACTCGAAATCCTTCTAGGAAAAGGTCAGCCAACTTATGGATGGAGGGAAGGCGATGGATGTAGTTTCTCTGGATTTTAGTAGGGCTTTTATTTTTTTTTTCTTTTTGTCCTTTTTGAGGTGGCTGTGCTGTGGTGGGGGGTGGCAAAGGGAACCCCATGGGCAGGGGCAGGGCACAGCAACGCCCCAAGACCCCATGGGGAGCCCCGTGTCCGGGGTCTGTCCAGCGCGACTCCATTGTCTCCAGCCTGGGTAGATGTGAGAGTGGCCCTGCGGCTGACAGTCCCCAGCCTCGCGGTCACCACGTGTGGTCCCTTGAGTGCTGCTGCCCATGGAATTCCCACCAAAAGTCCCCTGAAGAGGCAAAAGTCTTGACCCGCGATGTCGTGGTCACCGCCATCAAGGCTGACAGCAGTTCTTACATCCCTGATCTCCGCTTCTTCCTTTGGAAGGACCAGAGTCAGGCGAGCATCACTCGTTTTGGTCTACCTGTCACTCATGTAAAGAGGTTGTACCAAGACACCCTAGAAACCTGCTGGGCCCTCAGACAGTGTTTGTGATTTCCATCTTTGGATCCCTTCAGATTTCACTGCAGAGTGTTGCAGCCAACCTGACCCCGGGGTTGGCGATAGTTCCCTTCTGGGCAGGAGGCTCAGCTCGAGAGCCCCAGCCAGTCCCTTTCAGCCACTTCATCAGCTGGTGCTGCCAGCTCCTGGCGTGTTCCTTACGAGAAGGGATTCAGCAGGAGCTGAGTAGATCTAAATACGTACCTAATGCTCTAAACAGATCCTATGTCCGTCAGCGTGTCACAGGCCCATGTGGGGTGGAAGGAGCTTCAGAGGTCCCTAGTGGAAGCTGCAGCTCAAAGCAGTGTCAGCTCTGGTGTCAGACCAGGTTGCTCAAGCAATGTCAGTGTCTGCAGAGCGTGCACACGAGCCAGGCAGCTGAGACACCATGATGGAAATGGAGACAGGTCTTGTGAGCAGTTCCCTCCACAAAGGGAGCTATCGGCATGCCAGGCCTCCCGGGATTCCTAGGAACACCCCAGCTCTGGTCCAGAGGAGTGTCAGACCTCCTGAGGTGTCCTGTCTCCTGCCCAAGACGGTGCTTTAGGATGTAAAGAAAATCAAAGCAACGCCTGGGACTGGGCCAATTTCACTTTCAATAGCAAAATGCAGAGCAGGAGGGATCTCAGAGCTCCCACGTCTCGGCAGCAGGGGGAGGACTTACCAAAACGGATTTGCTTACAGAAATTCCTTCCTTTCGGAAAGAAGGCAGTAGAAGCACACATTGGTTATAACCTCTTTTTATTGCCACAATAAAGGTGCTCTCAGCCGGGAGCATGAGTCGGACCCTGTGTTACAAATCTTGGTTCCTTATGAGCAGCTGTAAGACAACGCACATACTCACATTTACAATGTACATAAACTCTTGGCTTTGCCCATGATATTCCTGTTACCATTCACTTCTCAGTATTTCTGCGCGGGATCCCCCCCACATAAGCACTAGTAACACATCTTTTTCAGCTGAGCCTGCACAATTTGGTTGCAACTTTGCTGCTTTCAGCCACTTTGGTGTGGTTTCTTCTGGCAAACCCACTCATATGGGTGAGGTCAGCCGGTCAAGCTCTCCTGCGCAGCTTGGAAGCATCTTTGCCTTCTGACCTTTTCTTTCGTCAAATGCCACACCCTGCTTTGCATGGGATGCAGGACACAGCGCATGAGGCCACACGGCCCCACCCGCCACTGTGACGTGGGGCAGGACACACAGACACGGCCACGCTCGCCCAGCCCGGCCGTGGCAGATTCTGTCTGTGCTTCTGCTCCGTGAAGGACGGCAGCGGCTGCAGCGGGGTCAGGGGCTGCCGCCGGTCACAGAGCCAGGGAGGCGGCCGTTGGTGCCCTGTGGCAGCAGCGTTTGGTGGCCGACGCCATGACGCGGGGCGCAGCAGGACGGGGGCCGACGGCGTTCAGCCGCCCCGAGCCCCGAGCCCCTGGCAGCCTCGCGCAGGAGCAGGAGCAGAGGCGGGAGCTGGAAGCGCTGCGGGCTGAGCTGGGGGAAGAGCGGCTCCGCACCCAAGAGCTGCGTCGCCGCTTCACCGCCCAAACCCGGGAGCTGAAGGCGGCTCTGGAGAGGGAGCAGCAGTTCCTGGCAGAGCGGCTCCAGTGCCAGTGGCAGCAGCGACAGGCGCGGGAGCTGCGGCGGCTGCTGGAGCTGAGCCAGCGGCAGCGGGTGGCAGAGACCCGCCAGCTGCTGCGCTGGAAGGAGGCTGAGCTCCGCGAGGGACAGGAGCTGCTGAGGCGGGAGTGCACCGCCGCCGCTTGCCAGGCGCGGGACCTGCAGCGGCAGCTGGCCCGGGAGATGGGGAGGCCCAGCAGGAGCGGCAGGGAGGCCCGAAGCAAGCTCCGGGACCTCCTCAGCAAGCTCCGCTGGGAGACGGATGGCGACCAGCCCACCCACATCCGCCACCTCCAGAACCAGCTGCAGCTGGAGAGGAAACTCTTCATCAAATACATCCTGCAGCGGTTCGAGGGCGAACTGCCCGCCTCCGCCGGCACGGCCCAGCCCCAAGGCCCTCCTGCGCACCAGGGCCAGCAGGAGACACAGAGATCCTGCTCCTCCAGCACAAGCGGGCCCCAGGCCCTGGCGCCACCACAGCAAACACCGCCAGAAAGCCACAGCGCTGGGCGGCAAACAGCACGCAAGGCTGTGGCAGCTGCTCAGCTCCAGCTGCCAGAGGGGGAAGCCTTGGTGCTGCTGGGCAGCACGTGCAGCCGCCTCCGGGAGAAGAACACCTGCCTGCAGCGTCTTCGAGAAGACTTGGAGAGGCAGAAACGTGCCCTTGAGAGGGAGAGCCACCTCCTGACAAAGGAAGGCTCTCCAGAAGCGGGCAAGGAGGCACAGAGGCTGCAGCAGAAAAGTGCTCAACTAGCTGCCCTGGCCTGCCAGCTGCAAGAAAGATGCAGACAACTGCAGGCGACCATCCATGGCCTCATCAATACTCGAGTGCCGCTGCCCACCCAAAGCCAGCAGCTTTTTCAGGAACCTGAACGGCTGGAAAGGGAAAGATCCAGCCGTATCGCTTCCAGGCCGCCCCACGCTGACGCGGGAGCAGACAAGGAGTCCATCCTCCTGGAGGCCATGAGAAAACAACCGGCAGAGCTCCGGGCATTCATAGCTCGATACAGCTATGATCCTTTCCATGCTCCCAATGAGTGGCCTGAACTAGAGCTTCCTCTGGTTGCTGGACAATATGTTTATGTCTTTGGAGACGTGGATGAAGACGGTTGGTATGTGGGAGAGCTGACCGACGGCACAAGGGGTTTCGTCCCCTCTAATCTCATCGAAGAAGTTTCAGATGATGAACCACCTGATCACACCAGTGTCTCTTCAGAGTCAAGTGACTGGTAGCAGGACACAGATGATATCTGTCCTGTCGTTTCACATGTTCTTATTAAATCTTTTCTTAGTGTAATCTCTGTGTAATCTTCCATTTGCTCCTGTGCGTATATGACCTGAAAGGACTATGAACCAGCAACTGGGCGGCTTGTGTGGCTGGACTGGATGCCAGTTACTGGACCCAACCAGGGCTTGTAGGGACCCCTGGCTTGTGGTGCCAGCTACTGGCGTGGCTTACAGGGCAGCTGGAGGTCTCAGCGCAGCTGAGAACAAGAAGAGAACACCCCGAGACTCTTTCCAGTCTTTTGAAGTTGGAACAAAGAGCATGTGAGAACTTACAGTTATCTTAGTTGTTGCCTGGGAGCCAAGGTCTTCCTGAGCTCTCTGTCTGCAGGTGCGCAGGCAGCCAGGAAGCGGAGCAGGGATGGGACAGACCTTGACTGACATCTGGGCTGATCAATGACAATATTCCACACCATTAGCGTCACGCGCCATATTTAATGAGTCGGGATTTCCAGCTTGGACTTCTCCTGGTACCTCGACTGTTGTTGCTGGGCTGGATGTTCAAAGGGAATGTCTCCTCGTCATGCAACTTATGCTCCTTGGAGTAAGTGGGTCACACTGATCACCCGACGGGCTGCAATAGGGAATCCCAATTACCCAGGGATATTAGAAGTGAACAAAGACTGGCCAGAACGTAAAGACATCAGAGTGTCACTAGATGAAGAGCAGGTGACAACATGCTGAAGCGCTCCCACCATATAATAAATGACCACAGAATGGGAAGCGTTGTGCCTTGTTCACTGTTGGGTCCATCTGAGAATGAGGAGAAACTTCTTTACTTTGAGATGCCTGAGCCCTGGGACAGGCTGCCCAAAGAGGTTGTGGAGTCTCTTTCTCGGAAGACATTCAAACCTGCCTGGACGTGACCCTGCGTGATCTGCTCTGGTGACCCTGCTTTAGCAGTGGGTTGGACTAGATCGTCTCCAGCTGTCTCTTCCAAACCCAACCATTCTGTGATTCTGTGATTTTGTGTCCAGTTCTGGGCCCCTCAGTTCAAGAAGGATAGGGAACTGCTGGAGAGAGTCCAGCGCAGGGCCACGAAGGTGATTAAGGGAGTTGAGCACCTCCCTTATGTGGAAAGGCTGAGGAAGCTGGGTCTCTTTAGCTTGGAGAAGAGGAGACTGAGGGGTGACCTCATCAATGTTTATAAATATATAAAGGGTGGGTGTCACGAGGATGGAGCCAGGCTCTTCTCGGTGACAACCAACACTAAGACAAGGGGCAATGGATTCAAGCTGGAACACAAGAGGTTCCACTTAAATTTGAGAAGAAACTTCTTCATGGTGAGGGTGCCAGAGCCTGGACCAGGCTGCCCAGGGAGGTTGTGGAGTCTCCTTCTCTGCAGACATTCCAACCCGCCTGGACACCTTCCTGTGTAACCTCATCTGGGTGTTCCTGTTCTGGCAGGGCGATTGGACTGGATGAGCTTTTGAGATCCCTTCCAATCCCTAACATTCTGTGATTCTGTGATTCTGCGATTCTGTGAAATGTCTGAGTTCAATGGTGAAACAAAAGAACAGCCTGGTCCTTTTCACTGTCCTGCCGTCTGTGGGCATGCTGGGACTTCCTCCTTTCCCTGAAGTCCTCCCAGACTAACAGGGACGTGTCATCTGTGCAGCCCATGTGCCATGAGGAGAAACAGTGTTGACCATGAAGGGGGCAGCAAATAACTGCAGAAGCAAAGGGGCAGCCCCGCCTCGGCTTCAGAGCTGCCCAAAGCTGCCCTGAGCCCCTGGTGCCTGGACATTTGTATGTCCCTGCTGCCCTGCAGGGCCAGCCAGTGCTGAGGAACCCCCGGGACGGACACAAAGGAGAGTTGTCAGACCCCATAGGGAGAGTGACTGGGCTCTGTCCTTTCTTCTGGCCACAGGAGGATGCCCTGGGCCCTGCCAGGACAGGGCGTCGCTCCTCCTCAGCAACAGGGGAAGGCAAGGCCCGACGAAGGCCCTGGGTGCTGGGCTTGGCATGGCAGGTGTGGCCACGGGCAGAACCCCGTCTGCTGCCAGGTCCCAGCCTGGCCAGAGCAAGCAGGGAAAGACTTGGTGGTCCAGAGCAAGTCCAGGACAGCTCCTCTCCTCCTCCTGTTCCCTCCTGTCCCCCTGTCATATCCTCTCTCCTTCCCCTGCATCCACCCCTTCTGTCCCTTCCTGAGCAGGCCCAGAACCCACGAGCGGACTGCGGGATGGCAGAGCTGTGCACACGCTTGTGCCGCTGGGAGAAGAAGTCCAGGTGCAATGGCCCTTCTGTCCGCAGGCCCAATGTCCAGCCAGCTCAGGAGCAGCTGCGGGGCTGGGGCAGCTCAATGAGGAGAGGCCTGGGCTGCCCTGCCCACCTGGCAACAGCCGTTGGTCATGGCTGAGCCAGGAGGATTTTTCAGGGAGTTTTTTATCCGTATAGAGAGAGTCTCAGACAACATACCTCCTAATTCACCCTTACCTCTTCTCCATTTCCTCTGTACCTGTACTACATGGGAAAGAACCCTGCTGTTGCACAGGGTGACCAGGGATGGGAATTGGTGGGAAAGGCAGGAATGAAGGGACGTCTTGCAGCTGTATTGGACAGTGTGGAACTGTTTGAGGAACAGGTGAGCAAATGGGATGATCTGAAAGAAGAAAAAAGTATTTCTCTCACAGTGATATTCTTGCAGCAGCCCCATTTCCTCACTTTTTGTTTGTACACTTGTCTAATCCCCATAAAAACAGGAGGTCAAAATCCTCCCAAAAGGGTCTGTGTGTGGATCAAATCCATAATGCAAACAATCCATAATGCTGGCAAGCAACAGTAATCCACATTTGGTTTATACTCATTAGATATTTCAGGTTTTCTTCTACTTTTGATGTAGTGGTCCAAACAGCAAAGACAATTGTTTTGAACGTGGTTTTGACTGGCATGAGATCATTAACAAGTACTAAACTCTGTTTCCAAGCCTTTTGAATACTACTGTAAATGTTTGCTGTAGATCAAATTTCCCACTGATTTTCCTGTTTTCAAGTGGAAAAGATGTCAGAAGGTGATAGGAGTACCTTCAAAAATTAGCTGAAAACTGGAACCCTTCCTACTCAGTCTTCATACTCACACAGAGATGAGACTTGCTGTTGTGGGAGTGGGGGCAGATATGAATTGTGACATGACCGATTTCTGTGGAAAATCCAAAAATTCAACTGGGATCTCCTGAGATCCTGTGACAGATGCACTCGACCCCACCCAGCCAAACCAGCAGCAGTCTGGTAGAGGCTCCAGAGGAGGAAAAGGCCTGAGCTGCAGCTGGGCTGAGAACTCCTTTTAGGAAACCTCCAAGGAAGCACAACAGCAAACTGAACACCGATAAGTTGTGGGTGCAGGGAGTCTTGTGCAGACCTTTCCCACTGTGTGCAATTTGACTATGAGCCAACCACTTTATTCCATAAATATGATAGCCTGGGTGAGCTACTGTGAGCTCTCCCTGCTAGACAAGCGTGGCCGTATGGCAATGATCTTTCATTAATCACAGGTCACTGGGTTAATTTCAGTTTTATAATAACTATTTAGAATAAATAAGTACATTTTAAATAGAATTAATCACTTAGAACTATAAGGTTGTGTGACTTTTAATATATGTCCTGCTTTGCGTTACTTAGTAACCTAAATTTGCTATAATCTTAAACCATATGTTGTAAAGTTTTGCTCATATTTACCCAACTTGTGTCTACTTAATGAGAACAAAGCAGCTACAAACCACCAGCAGCACCTGCAAGATGAGCCTGTTCTGCACTTTACTAAGCAAAATAGGATTCATTTGGACAAAATAATGCCTTCAAGGCCAGCATGAAGCAGCTACAAACTATCGACAACATCTGCAGCTAAACAAGATAAAGGCCTGTCTGAAGACAGTGAAAGAATCCAATGAGAAGCAAGAAGACTCCAGACTCAAATATTACTACTGGACTGAAACATGGTATGAGGGGCAGGTAAATAGTCTCTGGGGGTGTAATTACCTGGGGGTTTCTATGCTTGTTTTGGCACCTCTGTGAAGGTACCCACCTCGAGCTGACCCTGCTGCTGTACTAATCCATTCAGTTATTTATTTCTATGAACTTCGATGCCTGAGAGTTTGCTTGGAGAGACCTGGGATCCAGACTTTGGAGTGTCCTGACACCAGGCCGCTAGAGGGGACATAAGCAAGTTGAGATGCAGAATTATAAAACTTCAACATCCTAGTCAAGCAATATAAAGAACTGGGTATGCCCATAGGCATATATCACCCATAGGGTGATAAACACACATAATCCCTTACCTGTTTTCCCTGACCTTTTTTGTCTCTTAGACACGAACCATTGGCCATGTCTGGGACTAAGTTTGGATCCAGTCGCACCTGGACTCCTCTCTGAGATGGAGTTTAGAAAGCAAGGGGTCCATTCTGAGCCCCACGGCTCAATGTGAGGGCTTCCCTCTACCCTTTCACATTTCTCATGTCTGCATAAACCGTTCTAAAACAACTCTTGCTTGATTCTCTTTGGCATAGGCTGGCCAGAAGGTAAAGACGTCAGAGCGTCACTAGATGAAGAGCAGGTGACAAGGTGCTGAAGCGGTCCCACCATATAATAAATGACCGGAGAATGGGAAGCGCTGTGCCTTGTTCACTGTTGGGTCCTGTTGTAATGTGGGAAAGCACCGGAGATGGAAAGCTGCTGTGTGGAGTCCCACGCCACAAGCTGCAGAAGCCACTAAAGGACAAGAGGGATCAAGTCAGTTTGCAGAGGTGAAAGCCATCCAGCTGGCTTTGGGCATCGCTGAACGAGAAACACGGCCGGTGCTTTATCTCTACACTGCCTCATGGATGGTGGAAAATGCCTTGTGGGGGTGGTTACAGCAATGGAAGAGGAGCAACTGGCAGTGCAGAGGCAAACCCATCTGGCTGCTGAATTAGTAGAAGGAGGTGCTGGGGAGCTCCGGGGTGCCAGGACGAGCTGGGAAGCCCTTAGAGTTGGAGCTGTCAGCAGCGTGCACTGTTCAGAGGAAAGAGCCCCCGATGCTGTGCTGAGGGGGAGAAAACAAGGAGCCCCATGCAGGAGGGTTTGGGGATTTGCCTGGCAGCCGGTGCTAGGGACTCCCCTTCTCCCACATTGCTGGGTTTCTCCTTTCCCTCGTGCCTTTCAGTGGCTTTAGCCTCCTTTTCCTCCCCCGTTCTCTTGTAGATCCTCAACCACATCCTGGAGATGCTGGAGGGAGTTCAGACACAATTCCCACAGGGCACGGACCCGTTTCCTCCCCACAGGATTTGCACGGCCTGGCAGCAAACATGCAGTGCTGGAGGAGGCCTCTACAACCTGGGCAGTACCTGCTTCCTCAGTTCCGTCCTGCAGTGTTTGACGTACACCCCACCACTGGCCAACTACTTGCTGTCTCGCCAGCACAGCCAGTCCTGTGAGTCATTGCTACGCGTTCTTTTACACCTCTTGGGCAGCTCCAAATGTTGAAAAAACCACAGTGACTCTGGGAAGACAGCTCTGAATTTTCCTCTAGAAGCTGCCTTTGAACATCACGCTCAGAGCCGGCTCAGCACAGCGTAGGGAGCGCGTCAGTTCAATGCCAAACGCCGTGCTCGTACTCCCAGGGAAGATCGTTGCTTGCTTCCCGTGGCTGCCGACGTGCATTCGAAAGGCGTGCCTGTAGGGAGCCTTTGGCATTTGGCGTTCTTGCTGCTGCCCAAGGCTGCTAAGATGGAGCATGTGGGCACCCGGGATTCTTAGAGTTGCACCACAGCTGGCTTCTGCAGTGCCCCACTGCGGTGGTAAACGATACGGTCACTGGTGAAGCACGAGGATGGGACAAGCCCTAGCAAGGCGAATGAGATGGCGTGAACGTGATCAGAAACGTCTGTGGGATTGTATTAGAAGCTGGAATTTTATGGAGGAGAAAAATCATTCCTTGTTTGTCAAACCCTTGAGTCTTCCTTCTATCCCTCCCCGCTTAGGTGTGGAGGAAGGCTTCTGCATGATGTGTACAATGGAAGTGCACATTAAGGAGGTCCTGTCTTGCTCGGGCAGTGCCATCACACCTACGGCTGTTGTCAGTGAGCTGCAACGTGAATCAGTTCAGATGGTTTCATTTGGAGGTATTTTACATTTCTGAAGGCACCCTTGTGTAACTGCTTTCTGCAGGATCATGTTAAGGAGGAGAGCTTTTAGAAAGGTTGGTTTTCTTTCTTTTTTCACTGAGATCAACATGAAAACCTTCTTCTTTCTCGGGAATAGGAGAACAGTTCCAGCTTGGCGCCCAGGAAGATGCGCATGAATTCTTTGGCTGTGCCGTGGGTGCCATGCAGAGAGCTTGTTTGAGCAGCGAGTAAGCATGAGCACATGACCATGGAGATGTTCTCTAGCCCTTTGGACTCCTTCCTTTAAATCATCAGTGAAACCCTCTCTCCGGGGCTCTCCTAACAAGGAAAATTCTTGGAAGAGCAAAGTCTCTGCCTTCCACCTTCTGAGCAGCGATTACCATTTCTTCCCAGCCAGGACACATCGTCTCAAGCCAGCACAGTCATTGATCAGGTGTTTGGAGGATTTCCAAGATCCAGAGGTAATTTCTTAAAATATCACTGTCCTTAGAACGGTCTGTGGCTCTTTCGCTGTTTGGGTTAAACTGCTTTTTGCATGCAGCAGCATGTCCGGGGTGTATTGGGCATTGAAACGGGCAGAGTTAGTCTCCTTCCCAACCTGAGAAGCTTTTCTCTTTGCCTTCCAGTAACGTGCTGGAGCTGCAAAGGCATTTTGGACACCTACGAGGCATTCTTTGATATTCCTTTGGATATCAAGGTAAGATACTTGGAAATGGTGGTGCAAAATGTTTCAAGGTCCCTGCAGGGGCCTCCTTTATCTCCAGTAAACTCCACTGAATTCAAACTGTGAGCTGTTCCCAGGCAAGAGTGTGGTGGTGGATGGCAAGGGAACTGGACTTGTGTGCTCCTTCTGTAGAAGCCCTGTAAATGGTCTCCCTGTGCTGGGTGCCAGCCAGGCAAAGAGCAAGGATGGTATCAACAGCCCTGACGACACTGTCCTACCACCCTGCTTTGGACTCTACAGTACACATGTGATTGCTGGACGGGTGGCTTTTGTGGCTTTTGGTATTTTGGACCAGGCAGAGCACAGGACACTCTGGTGCTGCCCAGGGGTAGCTGTTTATTGGGATAACGCTGGCACCACTTGGGGAGCAGTTTCTTGGGATTTTGAGTTTCCGGGAGCTCAGTGCTCTCCTTTCTTTCTCATCCAGGCAGCCTCATCTGTCACTGGAGCTCTGGAAGACTTTGTCAGACCTAAGCAGCTGGATGGCAAAAACAGCTATAAATGTAGCAAGTAAGATCTTTACTAATGACATCTTCACAGTAGGTATGTAGCGGTTATGGTATTCCACAACTGGGAGCACTAGTTAGGTTTTGACTTCACTGAGAAAGCCAGTTGTGACACAGCTCGCGCTTTTGTGTGTTTGTTTCTTCTTCTTCCCCGTACAACTAAACCACCTGAATCATCTACAACTTGGAAAATTGTGCATTTGTTTCTAAGATGGGTACATTTTTTTCCCCTTCTGCCTGAGCTGGGCAAAACAAGCCTTAACACAACCCTGCATAGATGGGGGGCAGAATGTGGAGAAGACAGGTTGCAACCGTTGGGTCTGTGTTTGTTTGCAAGGTGTGAACAGCTGGTCAGTGTGTCCAAGAGACTTACAATCCATCAGTTCTCCAATGTCCTGACAGTGTGCTTGAAGAGATTTGATCCTTTCTCTGGCAGAAAGATTGGCAAGGTATGTAAACAAGTGCACGGCCACCTTGTCTGCTTGGAAGGAGTCCTTTCCCGAAGGAGAACGCTTGTTTTGGAATTTGTTCGTGTCTGCACACGATGGCTATGAAGTGCAGCTGTCTGAGAAAAAGCAATGCAATAGCTCTGCCTTGCTCTTTCCCTCGGGGACAGAGCAAAGTTCCAGGGTGAAGATAAGCACCTGGGTGCTCCTAAAGAGTTGGTTTGGCCAAGAAGAGTTTTCTGCCACTTTGGTGATGAAATGGCGACACCTGTTTCTGATGAACCGAGAAGATCTCTTTCTATCCCTCTGGCCTGTGCTTGGTGACAAGATTTTCTCAGGCTGCTTCCTAAATAGACTCAGGATAATTTTGGAATCCTCTTGTCTCTCCTTAGGTTGTGCAGTACCCGGAATACTTGGACCTTGGCACATACACATCTCAGGCGGCTGGAGGACCACTCCTCTATTTCTTGTATGCTGTCCTGGTCCATGAAGGTTACAGCTGTCAGGCAGGACGCTCTTACTGTTTCATAAAGGTGAAAGTCAACTGCGTGATTTGCGTTGTTCTATTGTGTCCTTCGGTGACGTCCTGCCCGTGTTTTTGTTTTAAAAACCCTGCCGTGCATCTGAAGATAGAATTGCCTTTCTTTGCAGGCCAGCGATGGACAGTGGTACAAGATGAATGATGACTCTGTGGTTCCGTGTGACATCAAGACGGCTCTCTGCCAGAGCGCTCATTTACTCTTCTATGTCAGGTAAGAACAAGCGTGAAAGGGTGTTCAGAATACGCTCCCTGTCCTGTTACTGATCTTGTCCTTGCTGTTCTTCTCCGGTGGGCTATGCTTTCTGTCCTAAGAGACAATGACCGTCCAGCTGAGTTCTGTCTGTTCTGCAGATGGCCAGGTCCTTTCTTCTTCCTCCTTGTTTGGCGCTGAATTCTTGCGCTTGTGTAAATTGCTAGCTGTCTGCTCTCTGGCGCTGGGCAGCTCTGAAAAGAGGTGAAACAGGGGTCCTAGAGGGTATAAAGATGAGTTCCTGCTCTGAATGGGACAGACGTGGCTGGCAGACCATGATCTAATTTCCGGCTTCCCGTCCTGGTTCAGTCTTCTGCGTGTCGTATCAAGTGCTGCTGGAAGATGCCGGGATGAGACTGAAGCCACGCGGAGGCCGCAAGGACAACCGTAAACTAAGATCCCTGTTTTTCCTCCAGGCACCATGATTTGACCCCTGGAGTGGGCGCTGAACACCAAGAGACACAGAGCGCTTGGTTGGCAAAGTGGGTTCGAGAGCTGAAGAGTTCATTTTCTGAAGGCTTCGTGGCACCGAGAAAGCCGGACTCACATCCTGGGTCGCTAGGGGAGCAGCAGCCGGGGAAATACTCGTTTGAACAACAACGTGCACCCCCTCCAGTGCCCGTTCACCCAGAGGCTGCAACTGAAAAACCACCATGCAGAAAGAGAAAACGGTCCTGTGCAGAGGAGGGTAAAAGTGCGCCCGAAAGAAAGTGGCGGAGGATTGAAGTGAGCTTTCTGGTGATCCAAACTTGAAAAGCAAATGCTAGAAAGGGGAGAAGATAAAGAAGTCCAAAGAGAACACTGGAGAGGAGGCGTACGAAGGAGGCAGCGTTTGCAGCCTCACCTGGAAATGTTGCCGACCTCTCTGCCAGGTGTTCCAGGTGCACGGCTTACGGACAGAAGCGTTCAGTGCTTGTGACTGAAATTACCATCGCAACCAGCAATGAACCAACAAAGGCCACAGACAAACACGCTCAAGAGAATGCTGACCACTGAACTTGACGTTTATGCAGAAACAATAAAAATGCCGTCATAACCAAACCCAGTCCTCAGCAGTGCATCTGATTTCTCTAGAGACTTTGACCATGCAGGAAAGAATGGAACAGCTTTGTGTTTGGCTTTTGTTTGGGGTTGGTTTGTTTGTTTTTACTTCAGACTTTCTCTGTGAAAGCACCCTTGTCATCCAGAAGGTGGAAGCTTTCTACAGCTGCCGTACATATTAAATTAGCATGTAGAGATCTCGGCGAAAAAAATGCCCAGGAACAGAGCATCTCCAGAGCTGCTCGATTAGAAGCTCAGGTCGCTTGTGTGGGATTCATCGTGTCTTCTCCCACGTGCTACATTTGACACTAGAGAGACAATGC
Source organism: Caloenas nicobarica (assembly GCF_036013445.1). Taxonomy (NCBI): domain Eukaryota; kingdom Metazoa; phylum Chordata; class Aves; order Columbiformes; family Columbidae; genus Caloenas; species Caloenas nicobarica. The sequence goes on along the minus strand of NC_088270.1, from coordinate 6,425,021 downwards.
AAACACGGCATTACAAACATTGCCACTGACCGTCCCCATCAACAGGGTCACCTTGTTAACACAATGGGTTTCCGCTCTTCCTTCTTCCTTGTAGCGCTGAAGAAAGTGGTTCTCCTGGCAAACTTGGACAGTAGTGTTGGAGAAGAGAAGACAATGGCAATGAGTCTTGAGGATGATATTGCAGTGTCCTACAGGTTCAAGCACCTTCTGGCCCTCTCCTGACTGCTGCAATTTGTTGTTCTTTTTGTTGTTTTTTCCCTTTTCTTAAATATGTCATCACAGAGGTGCCACCACCATCGCTGATTGGCTCAGCCTTGGTCACGTCTGTCTTGGAGCTGGCTGGACTTACCTCTATGGGACACAGTGGAAGCTTCTCGCAGCTTCGCATGGAGGCCGCCCCTGTAGCGCTTTTGTACCTTTTTCCACCGAGGAGGGAGGTTGGTGGAGGGGCCGCTGCTCGGGGCCTGGCTGGGCAGCGGTTGTTTGGTGGGGAGCAATTGTTTTCATCTGCATCACTTGTCTTTCTTGGTTTTTACTTCTCTCTCTATTTGCCTTTTCATTACTATTCATACTTATTCTCATTATTTAATTTCCCTTATTAAACTGCTTTGATCTCAACACACGAGTTTTCTCACGTTTACTCTGATTCTCCCCATCCATTTCCTCAGCCCATGGACCTCCCCTGTGAAACGTCCATGAAATGCCACAACACCCCGTTGAGCTCATGGAGTCCGTGGCTTTGGGCTCCGTCTGTCCCGTGGCCACTCCGGACAGCACAGGTGTCTGTTCCGTGGGGTCACGGGCACCAAACCCAGCTCAGGTGGGAACCAAGAGGGTCCCCTCGTGTTCAGGGCCCAAAGCGCCATCTGTAGCATCTGCCCGTCCTTTGGAGTGCCCAGCGCCTCCTTCTTAGGGCCCAAATCCTCATGTTGAGGGTCCTGGCATGTCTTTCATTACCCGTGGCCTTTGCTCAGAGCCCCCAGCTTCATTTCTAAGAGGAGCTCGTTGCGTGGCAGCAAGTGCCCAGAAGTCGGTGTGGGAGTGAGGACAGCCAATGGCATTTGAGGAGGCGGGGAGAAGGTCCGTGATTGACATGTAACCAACCAATAAAGCTTTGAGGCTGCAGGGAAGGTGGCAAGGCTTGGAAAAGGCTGGGCACTGTGAAGGGCGGGCCATGCTGGCTCCACCAATCATGCCTGGAAGGAGAGTGGCGCATGGGTGATTGACAGGCTTTCTGACCAGTCATTTGATGGGAGGATTGTCATGGAGGCATCCCAAATATAAGTTTAGGCGGACTAGCACTCCGATAACATAAGATAAAGGTTCGGATATTAGGTTAGGAAATTATTTGGGGTGCAGCAAAATAAGAATGAGGATCCACAGCGTGCATATACGCACACACAAGGAAACAAACCAGAGCCCCCTCTGCCCCGTTTTGCCCATAACAGATAAACACTAGCCTACTGCGGCCAGGACTTATTAAAGCATATATTCAGGAATTTATTACTCACCCACATGCGGAGGCCAGGCGCTCCCACTCCCGGGAGGTTACCTTAGACGGCTTCTCCATCTAAGGGGAGGGACTCCGGCAGCATGGCAGACCCGCAGCTCCGAGGAGACCACACCAAGGGCAGTCGCTGGCGGGAACCCCATTTATCGTCTGATCAGATCTGACTGTGGGCATTCCAGAAGCTTCTCGGCTTCTCTACACCCCGCCCCCTCGAGTGTGGGCCTTTGAGAAGCTTCTCAGCTTCTCTGGGCTGTGGGCGCTCCTGGCCCCTCCTCTGCTAACGACCCTGCCCACCGACTCTGGGTCTCCACAAAGAGCCATTAGCTGCCCCATTGAAGGCCCCAGTTCTGAGAGGGGGATGTGCAACTGCCACACCAGTTCTCAGGGCATGTGGGAGAGGAAAGTGCAACTGCCAACACAATCCACCCCGGGACCATAGTCATGATCTGACAGACCACTTTGGAGTGGTGGTGCAGTCACCTCTTGCCTCCAAAGTCAAAGGGGGCAATCTTTTGGTGAGTTTTAATGCCCACTGTGGATCACCATACCTTATGTGTCACATCCTTGTTATCATTATCATCAGAAATCAACCTGCTAATAAAGAATAGAACAGTGCAAATTACAACAATTACAGTTAACAACAAATATTGGAGGAGGCTGGTTAGCCATCCTGATAAAGAAAACAAATACAGTGAAAGTTCTTATCAGTTGGTCCCCAGTATAGCAACAATTGCCCTGAGTCCAGAAACAAAACCAGTTGGTCCCCAGTATGGCAACAATTGCCCCTGGGTCCTCTGTTATTTGCTCTTGTAGCGGTTCTTGTGATGGCACCCAGATGCTCAGGACGTAGACACAGCTTCCAGTATACACCTTTTCCTTCAATAGGATCAAATGTAACATGGCCTGGCTTTGGACAGTCATTCTGTTTAGGGAGCCTATGCGATGTCATGCATACAGATGACAAGCCAGCATTACAGAAACTCTAAAAGCACATTTCAGGTAACAGGGTTCTGTTAAGACCAACTGCTTACACACGCAGGCACTAATCTTCCTCAATGGTGTCGCCCTGGCGTGACTCTCATTCCAAAGACTGACTTTAACCACCACCCAGTTTCAGCTGGAGCTTCTTCCACCCCGTCCATATGTTGGAGCGGTCAGGATTGTTCGTCTTCCTTTTGTCCTGCAAGAGAACACAAAGACAGACCTCGGTCCCTTTGGAACCAGGCTTTGCAGTTGTTAGGAGTCCGGAACTATCCACTGGACACTAATGCAGTGGGTTTTCCCATTTTACTGTTGCTTTCTGTGCCATCCCCTTGAAGAGGGGGGCGGTGACCCTTTGTCTGTTAGCAGCCTCTCAGGGCGAGATGCCCTGATTTTGGAGAAAAGCAAATTGTGCTTTGTCTTCCTCCCTTGGAGGGGAATCATGAAAAGCATATCTTTGTTAATCACCACTGCTCGTCAGACACAGGAAGAATGGGTGCGGCTGATTATCTTTGTTTTCAAGATCATTAATGACCTCCATAATGCCTCATTTTGCTGCATTCAGCAGGAGATATTAGGAGTGCAAGTTATTTAGATAGTAGCAAAGCACGAGCAAGTTTAAAACCTTAATATCAGCAGCTCCCTTAGGCTGCAACAGTGCAGAGGTATATTGCAAGGTCCTAATGGCAGCTCCCTCTGCCCCGCGGCTCTCAAATTCTAAGCACCCTTATCAGCTACTAAGTGGGCTGGGCGGTCCAGGTCCCAAGCCGCGGCTTCTACTTTTTTTTTTCCTCTACCTCGGTGCGGGGGTTGCTCCCGAGGCCGGGCGCCACAGGCGGCTCTGCTCCACGATCGCGGAGTGGGGGACGCTCGCGACTCGTTTTCTGTGTGACCTCCCAGGTCCCATACCCACATGGTACCTAAGTTGTCTAAGATTTCAGCCCAGATTAACACATGTGCAGGAGGATTTCGGGGGTTCTGCTTACTAAGGTCGATGTCCTCCTGGATTCTCTCCCTGACGGACTGAACATGTATGTTTAAGGCGTTCGGCAGCTCAAGCGGCTGAAGGTGGGTCGGATTTACCGGCGCAGCCACGGTGGGGGGAAGTCCCTGTAACCCTGTCTCAGACCCCTGAGCGCCCTCGACTAGCTCCGGCAAGCCTCCTACACTAATGGTGTCGGTCTTTCCACCTTCCTCAGTCGGGGGGAGCCGCCTGGGGGAGACTCGCAGCCTGCTCTCCAAACTCTTTTGTTCCCATCTCGTTCCCGGGGTCGGGGAAGAAGCCACCCAAACTATCACTGAAGAACATATCAAGTTCCCAAAAGCCCGCAACTTCCTCATTCTGATCAACCCCCAGAAGTGGAACATGATGAACGTATTCAGTTTGTATCTCGCCCGGCTCGTGTGAGAATTTAGATTGCAAGTTGCCGAGTTCAGGTTCCCGACGCGCCGGGGAGCCGTCCGGATAAAGCCGCCTCGGGGAGGGATTTCCACCCTGTGGTCCCGTATGGGTCTCAGTTCTAATGAGAGGACGCACATACTTTGTCTCCACCTCCTCATCAGCACTATTTTCAGACTCTCCCCAGATACCTCCGTCCCAGTCCTTGGTAATTACTTTCCGAATTCGGGGAGCCCTAGGTGGGGGACTTGCCCGGGTTAACGAACACCATCTCTTTTGTTCTAACAAACGCATGCGCCATTCCTCCCGTAGCGATTCCGCCCTCAACCACTTTATTTCTAACAAATCCAACCTCCTTCTCAAACGATCTCTTTCCAGTTGTCACTTTTCCAACCTCCTTCTGAAATCATCTATTTACAGCTGCATTTTATAATCACATCTCCCTGACTGGTCCTGTGTTTGCTTAAGGCATTTGTGCAGGACAAACAGTAGCACACACACGGCAACAAAGAACACAGCGCACGCGGCTACGATAATTTCGGGACTAAACCACCTCGCTTCGGCCCGGATGCAGGCAGCCGCGGGAGGATTATTACAGCTGTAACCCCGAAATAATTCCATTTTTAATACCCTGCTCGCTGAGCCATTTAAATGTCACGGAGGCATCCCAAATATAAGTTTAAGGCGGACTAGCACTCCGATGACATAATCTAAAGGTTCAGATATTAGGTTAGGAAATTATTTGGGGTGCAGGAAAATAAGAATGAGGATCCACAGCGTGCATATACACACTCAAAAGGAAACAAACCAGAGCCCCCTCTGCCCCGTTTTGCCCATAATAGATAAACACTAGCCTACTGCGGCCAGGACTTTACGCTCGTCTGCCCCAGACGAGGAAGGTACACTTGCCTACCAGGCAAGGACTTATTAAAGCATATACTCAGTAATTTATCACTCACCCACACGTGGAGGTGAGGCGCTCCCACTCCCGGGAGGTTACCTTAGACGGCTTCTCCATCTAAGGGGCGGGACTCCGGCAGCATGGCAGAACCGCAGCTCCGAGGAGACCACACCAAGGGGAGTCGACTGCGGGAACGCCATTTATCATGTGATCAGATCTGACTATGGGCATTCCAGAAGCTTCACGGCTTCTCTACACCCCGCCCCCTCGAGTGTGGGCCTTTGAGAAGCTTCTCAGCTTCTCTGGGCTGTGGGCGCTCTTGGCCCCTCCTCTGCTAACGACCCTGCCCACCGACTCTGGGTCTCCACAAAGAGCCATTAGCTGCCCCATTGAAGGCCCCAGTTCTGAGAGGGGGATGTGCAACTGCCACACCAGTTCTCAGGGCATGTGGGGGAGGAAAGTGCAACTGCCAACACAAGGATCAAGGGTTCGTTCCCAGGCAGCCAATCAGAGGAAAGGCCCAGCAGCCCCCAGCCCCCGGCCCATGGCCCCTGTGCCACCTCCCTCCCCTCCGCCCCGGCCACCCCCATGTTCTAGAGCCCCCGTCTCCATGGCAGCCGCCCGCTCACACAGTCAGTATCCCGGGCCGTGCCACTAGACGGCAGCCGTGGGCCACCCGGCTTCTCGCCGCCAGCGCCGGCCTTGTCCCACCCCTGTGGCCCCTGCTGTTCCGTGGGCCGCAGCCCCTGCCGTGGGGCAGAGGCCCCACCAGGTCCCAGCACCCGCCCTCCTGGCACCTGCTGCTCCTGCTGCTGATGAGAGGAACAAAAGTCCCTGAGAAACCCCTGGGCATAATGGAACAAGACCAGGCCTAACGTAACAGGAACTTCATGGAGAAACAACAGCTCTGTAGAGACTGGACATGAGGCAAAGCGGGATGTCCTTGGCTTGCGAGCTGGGAAAGCAGAGTGTTCCACTAAATGAAGAAAGAGCTGCACGACTTCTGCTGAGTAGCAGCACAAAACGACACCACCCACGCTCAAGAGATCGGATCCAGGAGCCGACGCTGGGGGCACTGGGGCAAAGACACCGCGGACGCCAGAGACCCTCGATGAAGACCAATATGGATTTATTCCAAAGTACAAGTAAGCTGTGAGGGAAGACACAGGGAACTCCAGAGCTGCGACTCTAACTCTACTGAAAGGCAGAATCAGAACAAGGCAAAAATCAGGCACAGACAATGTGGGTTCAGAAAGGGAAAGTGTTGTTTAACTGACTCGAAATCCTTCTAGGAAAAGGTCAGCCAACTTATAGATGGAGGGAAGGCGATGGATGTAGTTTCTCTGATTTTTAGTAGGGCTTTTATATTATTTTTTTCCTTTTTATCCTTTTTGAGGTGGCTGTGCTGTGGTGGGGGGTGGCAAAGGGAACCCCATGGGCAGGGGCAGGGCACAGCAACGCCCCAAGACCCCATGGGGAGCCCCGTGTCCAGGGTCTGTCCAGCGCGACTCCATTGTCTCCAGCCTGGGTAGATGTGAGAGTGGCCCCGCGGCTGACAGTCCCCAGCCTCGCGGTCACCACGTGTGGTCCCTTGAGTGCTGCTGCACATGGAATTCCCACCAAAAGTCCCCTGAAGAGGCAAAAGTCTTGACCCACGGTGTCGTGGTCAGCACAATCAAGGCTGACAGCGGTTCTTACATCCCTGATCTCCGCTTCTTCCTTTGGAAGGACCAGAGTCAGGCGAGCATCACTTCTTTTGGTCTACCTGTCACTCATGTAAAGAGGTTGTACCAAGACACCCTAGAAACCTGCTGGGCCCTCAGACGGTGTTTGTGATTTCCATCTTTGGATCCCTTCAGTTTTCACTGCAGAGTGTTGCAGCCAACCTAACCCGGGGTTGGCGATAGTTCCCTTCTGGGCAGGAGGCTCAGCTCGAGAGCCCCAGCCAGTCCCTTTCAGCCACTTCATCAGCTGGTGCTGCCAGCTCCTGGCGTGTTCCTTACGAGAAGGGATTCAGCAGGAGCTGAGTAGATCTAAATACGTACCTAATGCTCTAAACAGATCCTGTGTCCGTCAGCGCGTCACAGGCCCATGTGGGGTGGGAGGAGCTTCAGAGGTCCCTAGTGGAAGCTGCAGCTCAAAGCAGTGTCAGCTCTGGTGTCAGACCAGGTTGCTCAAGCAATGTCAGTGTCTGCAGAGCGTGCACACGAGCCAGGCAGCTGAGACACCCTGACGGAAATGGAGACAGGTCTTGTGAGCAGATCCCTCCACAAAGGGAGCTATCGGCATGCCAGGCCTCCTGGGATTCCTAGGAACACCCCAGCTTTTGGTCCAGAGGAGTGTCAGACCTCCTGAGGTGTCCTGTCTCCTGCCCAAGACGGTGCTTTAGGATGTAAAGAAAATCAAAGCAACACCTGGGACTGGGCCAATTTCACTTTCAATAGCAAAATGCAGAGCAGGAGGGATCTCAGAGCTCCCACGTCTCGGCAGCAGGGGGAGGACTTACCAAAACGGATTTGCTTACAGAAATTCCTTCCTTTCGGGAAGAAGGCAGCAGAAGCACACATTGGTTATAACCTCTTTTTATTGCCACAATAAAGGTGCTCTCAGCCGGGAGCATGAGTCGGACCCTGTGTTACAAATCTTGGTTCCTTATGAGCAGCTGTAAGACAACGCACATACTCACATTTACAATGTACATAAACTCTTGGCTTTGCCCATGATATTCCTGTTACCATTCACTTCTCAGTATTTCTGCACGGGATTCCCCCCACATAAGCACTAGTAACACATCTTTTTCAGCTGAGCCTGCACAATTTGGTTGCAACTTTGCTGCTTTCAGCCACTTTGGTGTGGTTTCTTCTGGCAAACCCGCTCGTAAGGGTGAGGTCAGCCGGTCAAGCTCTCCTGCGCAGCTTGGAAGCATCTTTGCCTTCTGACCTTTTCTTACGTCAAATGCCACACCCTGCTTTGCATGGGATGCAGGACACAGCACATGAGGCCACACGGCCCCACCCGCCACTGTGACGTGGGGCAGGACACACAGACACGGCCACGCTCGCCCAGCCCGGCCGTGGCAGATTCTGTCTGTGCTTCTGCTCCGTGAAGGACGGCAGCGGCTGCAGCGGGGTCAGGGGCTGCCACCCGTCACAGAGCCAGGGACCGCGGCCGTTGGTGGCCTGTGGCGGCAGCGTTTGGTGGCCGACGCCATGACACGGGGCGCAGCAGGACGGGGGCCGGCGGCGTTCAGCCGCCCCGAGCCCCGAGCCCCTGGCAGCCTCGCGCAGGAGCAAGAGCAGAGGCGGGAGCTGGAAGCACTGCGGGCTGAGCTGGGGGAAGAGCGGCTCCGCACCCAAGAGCTGCGTCGCCGCTTCGCCGCCGAAACCCGGGAGCTGAAGGCGGCTCTGGAGAGGGAGCAGCAGTTCCTGGCAGAGCGGCTCCAGTGCCAGTGGCAGCAGCGACAGGCGCGGGAGCTGCGGCGGCTGCTGGAGCTGAGCCAGCGGCAGCGGGTGGCAGAGACCCGCCAGCTGCTGCGCTGGAAGGAGGCTGAGCTCCGCGAGGGACAGGAGCTGCTGCGGCGGGAGTGCACCGCCGCCGCTTGCCAGGCGCGGGATCTGCAGCGCCAGCTGGCCCGGGAGATGGGGAGGCCCAGCAGGAGCGGCAGGGAGGCCCGAAGCAAGCTCCGGGACCTCCTCAGCAAGCTCCGCTGGGAGACGGATGGCGACCAGCCCACCCACATCCGCCACCTCCAGAACCAGCTGCAGCTGGAGAGGAAACTCTTCATCAAATACATCCTGCAGCGGTTCGAGGGCGAACTGCCCGCCTGCGCCGGCACGGCCCAGCCCCAAGGCCCTCCTGCGCACCAGGGCCAGCAGGAGACACAGAGATCCTGCTCCTCCAGCACAAGCGGGCCCCAGGCCCTGGCGCCACCACAGCAAACACCGCCAGAAAGCCACAGCGCTGGGCAGCAAACAGCACGCAAGGCTGTGGCAGCTGCTCAGCTCCAGCTGCCAGAGGGGGAAGCCTTGGTGCTGCTGGGCAGCACGTGCAGCCGCCTCCGGGAGAAGAACACCTGCCTGCAGCGTCTTCGAGAAGACTTGGAGAGGCAGAAACGTGCCCTTGAGAGGGAGAGCCACCTCCTGACAAAGGAAGGCTCTCCAGAAGCGGGCAAGGAGGCACAGAGGCTGCAGCAGAAAAGTGCTCAACTAGCTGCCCTGGCCTGCCAGCTGCAAGAAAGATGCAGACAACTGCAGGCGACCATCCATGGCCTCATCAATACTCGAGTGCCGCTGCCCACCCAAAGCCAGCAGCTTTTTCAGGAACCTGAACGTCTGGAAAGGGAAAGATCCAGCCGTATCATTTCCAGGCCGCCCCACGCTGACCCGGGAGCAGACAAGGAGTCCATCCTCCTGGAGGCCATGAGAAAACAACCGGCAGAGCTCCGGGCATTCATAGCTCGATACAGCTATGATCCTTTCCATGCTCCCAATGAGCGGCCTGAACTAGAGCTTCCTCTGGTTGCTGGACAATATGTTTATGTCTTTGGAGACGTGGATGAAGACGGTTGGTATGTGGGAGAGCTGACCGACGGCACAAGGGGTTTCGTCCCCTCTAATCTTGTCGAAGAAGTTTCAGATGACGAACCACCTGATGACACCAGCGTCTCTTCAGAGTCAAGTGACTGGTAGCAGGACACAGATGATATCTGTCCTGTCGTCTCATATGTTCTTATTAAATCTTTTCTTAGTGTAATCTCTGTGTAATCTTCCCTTTTCTCCTGTGCGTATGTGACCTGAAGGGACTATGAACCAGCAACTGGGCGGCTTGTGTGGCTGGACTGGATGCCAGTTACTGGACCCAACCAGGGCTTGTAGGGACCCCTGGCTTGTGGTGCCAGCTACTGGCGTGGCTTACAGGGCAGCTGGAGGTCTCAGGGCAGCTGGAGGTCTCAGCGCAGCTGAGAACAAGAAGAGAACACCCCGAGACTCTTTCCAGTCTTTTGAAGTTGGAACAAAGAGCATGTGAGAACTTACAGTTATCTTAGTTGTTGCCTGGGAGCCAAGGTCTTCCTGAGCTCTCTGTCTGCAGGTGCACAGGCAGCCGGGAAGCGGGGCAGGGATGGGACAGACCTTGACTGACATCTGGGCTGATCAATGACAATATTCCACACCATTAGCGTCACGCTCCATATTTAATGAGTCGGAATTTCCAGCCTGGACTTCTCCTGGTACCTCGACTGTTGTTGCTGGGCTGGATGTTCAAACGGAATGTCTCCTCGTCATGCAACCAATGCTCCATGGAGTAAGTGGGTTACACTGATCACCCGACGGGCTGCAATAGGGAATCCCAATCACCCAGGGATATTAGAAGTGAACAAAGACTGGCCAGAAGGTAAAGACGTCAGAGTGTCACTAGATGAAGAGCAGGTGACAACGTGCTGAAGCGCTCCCACCATATAATAAATGACCACAGAATGGGAAGCGTTGTGCCTTGTTCACTGTTGGGTCCATCTGAGAATGAGGAGAAACTTCTTTACTTTGAGATGCCTGAGCCCTGGGACAGGCTGCCCAAAGAGGTTGTGGAGTCTCTTTCTCGGAAGACATTCAAACCTGCCTGGACATGACCCTGTGTGATCTGCTCTGGTGACCGTGCTTTAGCAGTGGGTTGGACTAGATCGTCTCCAGCTGTCTCTTCCAAACCCAACCATTCTGTGATTCTGTGATTTTGTGTCCAGTTCTGGGCCCCTCAGTTCAAGAAGGATAGGGAACTGCTGGAGAGAGTCCAGCGCAGGGCCACGAAGGTGATTAAGGGAGTGGAGCATCTCCCTTATGTGGAAAGGCTGAGGAAGCTGGGTCTCTTTAGCTTGGAGAAGAGGAGACTGAGGGGTGACCTCATCAATGTTTATAAATATATAAAGGGTGGGTGTCACGAGGATGGAGCCAGGCTCTTCTCGGTGACAATCAACAGTAAGACAAGGGGCAATGGATTCAAGCTGGAACACAAGAGGTTCCACTTAAATTTGAGAAGAAACTTCTTCATGGTGAGGGTGCCAGAGCCTGGACCAGGCTGCCCAGGGAGGTTGTGGAGTCTCCTTCTCTGCAGACATTCCAACCCGCCTGGACACCTTCCTGTGTAACCTCATCTGGGTGTTCCTGTTCTGGCAGGGCGATTGGACTGGATGAGCTTTTGAGGTCCCTTCTAATCCCTGACATTCTGTGATTCTGTGATTCTGTGATTCTGTGAAATGTCTGAGTTCAATGGTGAAACAAAAGAACAGCCTGGTCCTTTTCACTGTCCTGCCATCTGTGGGCATGCTGGGACTTCCTCCTTTCCCTGAAGTCCTCCTAGACTAACAGGGACGTGTCATCTGTGCAGCCCATGTGCCATGAGGAGAAACAGTGTTGACCATGAAGGGGGCAGCAAATAACGGCAGAAGCAAAGGGGCAGCCCCGCCTCGGCTTCAGAGCTGCCCAAAGTTGCCCTGAGCCCCTGGTGCCTGGACATTTGTATGTCCCTGCTGCCCTGCAGGGCCAGCCAGTGCTGAGGAACCCCCGGGACAGACACAAAGGACAGTTGTCAGACCCCCTAGGGAGAGTGACTGGGCTCTGTCCTTTCTTCTGGACACAGAAGGATGCCCTGGGCCCTGCCAGGACAGGGCGTCGCTCCTCCTCAGCAACAGGGGAAGGCAAGGCCCGACGAAGGCCCTGGGTGCTGGATTTGGCATGGCAGGTGTGGCCACGGGCAGAACCCCGTCTGCTGCCAGGTCCCAGCCTGGCCAGAGCAAGCAGGGAAAGACTTGGTGGTCCAGAGCAAGTCCAGGACAGCTCCTCTCCTCCTCCTGTTCCCTCTTGTCCCCCTGTCATATCCTCTCTCCTTCCCCCGCATCCACCCCTTCTGTCCCTTCCTGAGCAGGCCCAGAACCCACGAGCGGACTGCGGGATGGCAGAGCTGTGCACACACTTGTGCCGCTGGGAGAAGAAGTCCAGGTGCAATGGCCCTTCTGTCCGCAAGCCCAATGTCCAGCCAGCTCAGGAGCAGCTGCGGGGCCGGGGCAGCTCAATGAGGAGAGGCCTGGGCTGCCCTGCCCACCTGGCAACAGCCGTTGGTCATGGCTGAGCCAGGAGGATTTTTCAGGGAGTTTTTTATCCGTATAGAGAGAGTCTCAGACAACATACCTCCTAATTCACCCTTACCTCTTCTCCATTTCCTCTGTACCTGTACTACATGGGAAAGAACTGTGTTTTTGCACAGGGTGACCAGGGATGGGAATTGGTGGGAAATGCAGGAATGAAGGGACGTCTTGCAGCTGTATTGGACAGTGTGGAACTGTTTGAGGAACAGGTGAGCAAATGGGATGATCTGAAAGAAGAAAAAAGTATTTCTCTCACAGTGATATTCTTGCAGCAGCCCCATTTCCTCACTTTTTTTTGTACACTTGTCTAATCCTGTACTGCTGACAGTTCAGATATTACCTTTAAAAAAACCCCATAAAAACAGGAGGTCAAAATCCTCCCAAAGGGTCTGTGTGTGGATCAAATCCATAATGCAGACATTTTGCTGGCAAGCAACAGTAATCCACATTTGGTTTATACTCATTAGATATTTCAGGTTTTCTTCTTCTTTTGATGTAGTGGTCCAAACAGCAAAGACAATTGTTTTGAACGTGGTTTTGACTGGCATGAGATCATTAACAAGTACTAAACTCTGTTTCCAAGCCTTTTGAATACTACTGTAAATGTTTGCTGTAGATCAAATTTCCCACTGATTTTCCTGTTTTCAAGTGGAAAAGATGTCAGAAGGTGATAGGAGTACCTTCAAAAATTAGCTGAAAACTGGAACCCTTCCTACTCAGTCTTCATACTCACACAGAGATGAGACTTGCTGTTGTGGGAGTGGGGGCAGATATGAATTGTGACATGACCGATTTCTGTGGAAAATCCAAAAATTCAACTGGGATCTCCTGAGATCCTGTGACAGATGCACTCGACCCCACCCAGCCAAACCAGCAGCAGTCTGGTAGAGGCTCCAGAGGAGGAAAAGGCCTGAGCTGCAGCTGGGCTGAGAACTCCTTTTAGGAAACCTCCAAGGAAGCACAACAGCAAACTGAACACCGATAAGTTGTGGGTGCAGGGAGTCTTGTGCAGACCTTTCCCACTGTGTGCAATTTGACTATGAGCCAACCACTTTATTCCATAAATATGATAGCCTGGGTGAGCTACTGTGAAATCTCCCTGCCAGACAAGCGTGGCCGTATGGCAATGATCTTTCATTAATCAGAGGTCACTGGGTTAACTTCAGTTTTATAATAATTATTTAGAATAAATAAGTACATTTTAAATGGAATTAATCACTTAGAACTATAAGGTTGTGTGACTTTTAATATATGTCCTGCTTTGCGTTACTTAGTAACCTAAATTTGCTATAATCTTAAACCATATGTTGTAAAGTTTTGCTCATATTTACCCAACTTGTGTCTACTTAATGAGAACAAAGCAGCTACAAACCACCAGCAGCACCTGCAAGATGAGCCTGTTCTGCACTTTACTAAGCAAAATAGGATTCATTTGGACAAAATAATGCCTTCAAGGCCAGCATGAAGCAGCTACAAACTATCGACAACATCTGCAGCTAAACAAGATAAAGGCCTGTCTGAAGACAGTGAAAGAATCCAATGAGAAGCAAGAAGACTCCAGACTCAAATATTACTACTGGACTGAAACATGGTATGAGGGGCAGGTAAATAGTCTCTAGGAGTGCAATTACCTGGGGGTTTCTATGCTTATTTTGGCACCTCTGTGAAGGTACCCACCTCGAGCTGACCCTGCTGCTGTACTAATCCATTCAGTTATTTATTTCTATGAACTTTGATGCCTGAGAGTTTGCTTGGAGAGACCTGGGATCCAGACTTTGGAGTGTCCTGACACCAGGCCGCTAGAGGGGACGTAAGCAAGTTGAGATGCAGAATTATAAAACTTTGAAATCCTAGCCAAGCAATATAAAGAACTGGGTATGCCCATAGGCATATATCACCCATAGGGTGATAAACACACATAATCCCTTACCTGTTTTCCCTGACCTTTTTTGTCTCTTAGACACGAACCATTGGCCATGTCTGGGACTAAGTTTGGATCCAGCCGCACCTGGACTCCTCTCTGAGAAGGAGTTTAGAAAGCAAGGGGTCCATTCTGAGCCCCGTGGCTCAATGTGAGGGCCCCCCTCTACCCTTTCACATTTCTCATGTCTGCATAAACTGTTCTATAAACAACTCTTGCTTGATTCTCTTTGGCATAGGCTGGCCAGAAGGTAAAGACGTCAGAGCGTCGCTAGATGAAGAGCAGGTGACAACGTGCTGAAGCGGTCCCACCATATAATAAGTGACCGCAGAATGGGAAGCGCTGTGCCTTGTTCACTGTTGGGTCCTGTTGTATTGTGGGAAAGCACCGGAGATGGAAAGCTGCTGTGTGGAGTCCCACACAACAAGCTGCAGAAGCCACTAAAGGACAAGAGGGATCAAGTCAGTTTGCAGAGGTGAAAGCCATCCAGCTGGCTTTGGGCATCGCTGAACGAGAAACACGGCCGGTGCTTTATCTCTACACTGCCTCATGGATGGTGGAAAATGCCTTGTGGGGGTGGTTACAGCAATGGAAGAGGAGCAACTGGCAGTGCAGAGGCAAACCCATCTGGCTGCTGAATTAGTAGAAGGAGGTGCTGGGGAGCTCCGGGGTGCCAGGAGGAGCTGGGAAGCCCTTAGAGTTGGAGCTGTCAGCAGCGTGCACTGTTCAGAGGAAAGAGCCCCCGATGCTGTGCTGAGGGGGAGAAAACAAGGAGCCCCATGCAGGAGGGTTGGGGGATTTTCCTGGCAGCCGGTGCTAGGGACTCCCCTTCTCCCAGATTGCTGGGTTTCTCTTTTCCCTCATGCCTTTCAGTGGCTTTAGCCTCCTTTTCCTCCCCTGTTCTCTTGTAGATCCTCAACCACGTCCTGGAGATGCTGGAGGGAATTCAGACACAATTCCCACAGGGCACGGACCCGTTTCCTCTGCACAAGATTTGCACGGCCTGGCAGCAAACACGCAGCGCTGGAGGAGGCCTCTACAACCTGGGCAGTACCTGCTTCCTCAATTCCGTCCTGCAGTGTTTGACGTACACCGAACCACTGGCCAACTACTTGCTGTCTCGCCAGCACAGCCAGTCCTGTGAGTCATTGCTACGCGTTCTTTTACACCTCTTGGGCAGCTCCAAATGTTGAAAAAACCACAGTGACTCTGGGAAGACAGCTCTGAATTTTCCTCTAGAAGCTGCCTTTGAACATCACGCTCAGAGCGGGCTCAGCACAGTGTAGGGAGCGTATCAGTTCGATGCCAAACGCCGTGCTCGTACTCCCAGGGAAGATCGTTGCTTGCTTCCCGTGGCTGCCGAAGTGCATTTGAAAGGCGTGCCTGTAGGGAGCCTTTGGCATTTGGCATTCCTGCTGCTGCCCAAGGCTGCTAAGATGGAGCATGTGGGCACCCGGGATTCTCAGAGTTGCACCACAGCTGGCTTCTGCAGCACCCCACTGCGGTGGTAAACGATACGGTCACTGGTGAAGCACGAGGACGGGACAAGCCCTAGCAAGGCGAATGAGGTGGCGTGAACATGATCAGAAACGTCTGTGGGATTGTATTAGAAGCTGGAATTTTATGGAGGAGAAAAATCATTCCTTGTTTGTCAAACCCTTGAGTCTTCCTTCTATCCCTCCCTGCTTAGGTGTGGAGGAAGGCTTCTGCATGATGTGTACAATGGAAGTGCACATTAAGGAGGTCCCGTCTTGCTCGGGCAGTGCCATCGCACCTACGGCTGTTGTCAGTGAGCTGCAACGTGAGTCAGTTCAGATGGTTTCATTTGGAGGTATTTTACGTCTCTGAAGACACCCTTGTGTAACTGCTTTCTGTGTGTTCATGTGAAGGAGGAGAGCTTTTAGAAAGGTCAGTTTTCTTTCTTTTTTCACTGAGATCAACATGAAAACCTTCTTCTTTCTCGGGAATAGGAGAACAGTTCCAGCTTGGCACCCAGGAAGATGCGCATGAATTCTTTGGCTGTGCCGTGGGTGCCACGCAGAGAGCTTGTTTGAGCAGCAAGTAAGCATGAGCACATGACCATGGAGATGTTCTCTAGCCCTTTTGACTCCTTCCTTTAAATCATCAGTGAAACCCTCTCTCCGGGGCTCTCCTAACAAGGAAAATTCTTGGAAGAGCAAAGTCTCTGCCTTCCACCTTCTGAGCAGTGATTACCATTTCTTTCCAGCCGGGACACATCGTCTCAAGCCAGCACACTCATTGATCAGGTCTTCAGAGGATTTCCAAGATCCAGAGGTAATTTCTTAAAATATCCCTGTCCTTAGAACGGTCTGTGGCTCTTTCGCTGTTTGGGTTAAACTGCTTTTTGCATGCAGCAGCATGTCCAGGGTGTATTGGGCATTGAAACGGGCAGAGTTAGTCTCCTTCCCAACCTGAGAAGCTTTTCTCTTTGCCTTCCAGTAACGTGCTGGAGCTGCAAAGGCATTTTGGACACCTACGAGGCATTCCTTGATATTCCTTTGGATATCAAGGTAAGATACTTGGAAATGGTGGTGCAAAATGTTTCAAGGTCCCTGCAGGGGCCTCCTTTATCTCCAGTAAACTCCACTGAATTCAAACTGTGAGCTGTTCCCAGGCAAGAGTGTGGTGGTGGATGGCAAGGGAACTGGACTTGTGTGCTCCTTCCGTAGAAGCCCTGTAAATGGTCTCCCTGTGCTGGGTGGCAGCCAGGCAAAGAGCAAGGATGGTATCGACAGCCCTGACGACACTGTCCTACCACCCTGCTTTGGACTCTTCAGTACGCACGTGATTGCTGGACGGGTGGCTTTTGCGGCTTTTGCTATTTTGGACCAGGCAGAGCACAGGACACTCTGGTGCTGCCCAGGGGTAGCTTTTTGTTGGGATAACGCTGGCACCACTTGGGGAGCAGTTTCTTGGGATTTTGAGTTTCCGGGACCTCAGTGCTCTCCTTTCTTTCTCATTCAGGCAGCCTCATCTGTCACTGGAGCTCTGGAAGACTTTGTCAGACCTGAGCAGCTGGATGGCAAAAACAGCTATAAATGTAGCAAGTAAGATCTTTACTAATGACATCCTCACAGTAGATACCGGGTTATGGTATTGCATGACTGGGAGCACTAGTTAGGTTTTGACTTCACTGAGAAAGCCAGTTGTGACTGAGCTTACAATTTTGTGTGTTTGTTTGTTCTTCTTCCCCGTACAACTAAACCACCTGAATCATCCACAACGTGGAAAGTCGTGCATTTGTTTCTAAGATGGGTACATTTTTTTCCCCTTCTGCCTGAGCTGGGCAAAACAAGCCTTAACACAACCCTACATAGATGGGGGGCAGAATGTGGAGAAGACAGGTTGCAACCGTTGGGTCTGTGTTTGTTTGCAAGGTGTGAACAGCTGGTCAGTGTGTCCAAGAGACTTACAATCCATCAGTTCTCCAATGTCCTGACAGTGTGCTTGAAGAGATTTGATCCTTTCTCTGGCAGAAAGATTGGCAAGGTATGTAAACAAGTGCACGGCCACCTTGTCTGCTTGGAAGGAGTCCTTTCCCGAAGGAGAACGCTTGTTTTGGAAGTTGTTCGTGTCTGCACACGGTGGCTGTGAAGTGCAGCTGTCTGAGAAAAAGCAATGCAATAGCTCTGCCTTGCTCTTTCCCTCGTGGACAGAGCAAAGGTCCAGGGTGAAGATAAGCACCTGGGTGCTCCTAAAGAGTTGGTTTGGCCAAGAAGAGTTTTCTGCCACTTTGGTGATGAAATGGCGACACCTGTTTCTGATGAACCGAGAAGATCTCTTTCTATCCCCATGGCCTCTGTTTGGTGACAAGATTTTCTCAGGCTGCTTCCTAAAGACTCTCAGGATAATTTTGGAATCCTCTTGGTCTCTCCTTAGGTTGTGCAGTACCCGGAGTATTTGGACCTTGGCGCATGCACATCTCAGGCGGCTGGAGGACCACTCCTCTATTCCTTGTATGCTGTCCTGGTCCATGAAGGTTACAGCTGTCAGGCAGGACACTATTACTGTTTCATAAAGGTGAAAGTCAACTGCGTGATTTGCGTTGTTCTATTGTGTCCTTCGGTGACGTCCTGCCCGTGTTTTTGTTTTAAAAACCCTGCCGTGCATCTGAAGATAGAATTGCCTTTCTTTGCAGGCCAGCGATGGACAGTGGTACAAGATGAATGA
Organism: Caloenas nicobarica; assembly: GCF_036013445.1. Taxonomy (NCBI): domain Eukaryota; kingdom Metazoa; phylum Chordata; class Aves; order Columbiformes; family Columbidae; genus Caloenas; species Caloenas nicobarica. Next base: position 6,406,986 of record NC_088270.1, on the reverse strand, counting down.
TGACTCTGTGGTTCCGTGTGACATCAAGACGGCTATCTGCCAGAGCGCTCATTTACTCTTTTATGTCAGGTAAGAACAAGCGTGAAAGGGTGTTCAGAATACACTCCCTGTCCTGTTACTGATCTTGTCCTTGCTGTTCTTCTCCGGTGGGCTATGCTTTCTGTCCTAAGAGAGAATGACCGTCCAGCTGAGTTCTGTCTGTTCTGCAGATGGCCAGGTCCTTTCTTCTTCCTCCTTGTTTGGCGCTGAATTCTTGCGCTTGTGTAAATTGCTAGCTGTCTGCTCTCTGGGGCTGGGTAGCTGTGAAACGAGGTGAAACGGGGATCCAAGAGGATATAAAGATGAGTTCCTGCTCTGAAAGGGACAGACGTGGCTGGCAGACCATGATCTTATTTCCAGCTTCCAGTCCTGGTTCAGTCTTCTGCGTGTCGTATCAAGTGCTGCCGGAAGATGCCAGGATGAGACTGAAGCCACGCGGAGGCCGCAAGGACAACCGTAAACTAAGATCCCTGTTTTTCCCACCATGATTTGACCCCTGGAGTGGGCACCGAACACCAAGAAGACACAGAGCGCTTGGTTGGCAAAGTTGGTTCGAGAGCTGAAGAGTTCATTTTCTGAAGGCTTCGTGGCACCGAGAAAGCCAGACTCACATCCTGGATCGTTAGGGGAGCAGCAGCCGGGGAAATACCCATTTGAACAACAACGTGCGCCCCCCCAGTGCCCGTTCACCCAGAGGCTGCAACTGAAAAACCACCATGCAGAAAGAGAAAACGGTCCTGTGCAGAGGAGGGTGAAAGTGCGCCCGAAAGAAAGTGGCGGAGGAAGGAAGTGAGCTTTCTGGTGATCCAAACTTGAAAAGCAAATGGTAGAAAGGGGAGAAGATAAAGAAAGCCAAAGAGAACACTGGAGAGGAGGCGTACGGAGGAGGCAGCGTTTGCAGCCTCGCCTGGAAATGTTGCCGACCTCTCTGCCGGGTGTTCCAGGTGCACGGCTTACGGACAGAAGCGTTCAGTGCTTGTGACTGAAATTACCATCGCAACCAGCAATGGACCAACAAAGGCCACAGACAAACACGCTCAAGAGAATGCTGACCACTGAACTTGACGTTTATGACAGAAACAATAAAAATGCCGTCATAACCAAACCCAGTCCTCAGCGGTGCATCTGATTTCTCTAGAGACTTTGACCATGCAGGAAAGAATGGAACAGCTTTGGGTTTGGCTTTTGTTTGGGGTTGGTTTTTTTTTTTTTACTTCAGACTTTCTCTGTGAAAGCACCCTTGTCATCCAGAAGGTGGAAGCTTTCTACAGCTGCCGTACATATTAAATTAGCATGTAGAGATCTCGGCGAAAAAAATGCCCAGGAATAGAGCATCTCCAGAGCTGCTCGATTAGAGGCTCAGGTCGCTTGTGTGGGATTCATCGTGTCTTCTCCCACGTGCAACATTTGACACTAGAGAGACAATGCAAACATGGCATTACAAACACTGCCACTGACCGTCCCCATCAACAGGGTCACCTTGTTAACAAAATGGGTTTCCGCTCTTCCTTCTTCCTTGTAGCGCTGAAGAAAGTGGTTCTCCTGGCAAACTTGGACAGTAGTGTTGGAGAAGAAAAGACAATGGCAACGAGTCTTGAGGATGATATTGCAGTGTCCTACAGGTTCAAGCACCTTCTGGCCCTCTCCTGACTGCTGCAATTTCTTGTTCTTTTTGTTATTTTTTCCCTTTTCTTGAATATGTCATCACAGAGGTGCCACCACCATCGCTGATTGGCTCAGCCTTGGCCAGGTCTGTCTTGGAGCCGGCTGGACTTGACTCTATGGGACACAGTGGAAGCTTCTCGCAGCTTCGTATGGAGGCCGCCCCTGTAGCGCTTTTGTACCTTTTTCCACCAAGGAGGGAGCTTGGTGGAGGGGCCGCTGCTTGGGGCCTGGCTGGGCAGCGGTTGGTTGGTGGGGAGCAATTGTTTTCATCTGCATCACTTGTCTTTCTTGGGTTTTATTTCTCTCTCTTTTTGCCTTTTCATTACTATACATACTTATTCTCATTATTTAATTTCCCTTATTAAACTGCTTTGATCTCAACACACGAGTTTTTTCACGTTTACTCTGATTCTCCCCCTCCATTTCCTCAGCCCATGGACCTCCCCTGTGAAACGTCCATGAAATGCCACAACACCCCGTTGAGCTCATGGAGTCCGTGGCTTTGGGCTCCGTCTGTCCCGTGGCCACTCCAGACAGCACAGGTGTCTGTTCCGTGGGGTCACAGGCACCAAACCCAGCTCGGGTGGGAACCAAGAGGGTCCCCTCGTGTTCAGGGCCCAAAGCGCCATCTGTAGCATCTGCCCGTCCTTTGGAGTGCCCAGCGCCTCCTTCTTAGGGCCCAAATCCTCATGTTGAGGGTCCTGGCATGTCTTTCATTACCCGTGGCCTTTGCTCAGAGCCCCCAGCTTCATTTCTAAGAGGAGCTCGTTGCGTGGCAGCAAGCGCCCAGAAGTCGGTGTGGGAGTGAGGACAGCCAATGGCATTTGAGGAGGCGGGGAGAAGGTCCGTGATTTACATGTAACCAACCAATAAAGCTTTCGGGCTGCAGGGAAGGTGGCAAGGCTTGGAAAAGGCTGGGCACTGTGAAGGGCGGGCCATGCTGGCTCCACCAATCGTGCCTGGAAGGAGAGTGGCGCATGGGTGATTGACAGGCTTTCTGACCAGTCATGTGATGGGAGGATTGTCATGGAGGCATCCCAAATATAAGTTTAGGCGGACTAGCACTCCGATAACATAAGATAAAGGTTTGGATATTAGGTTAGGAAATTATTTGGGGTGCAGCAAAATAAGAATGAGGATCCACAGCGTGCAGATACGCACTCACAAGGAAACAAACCAGAGCCCCCTCTGCCCCGTTGTGCCCATAATAGATAAACACTAGCCTACTGTGGCCAGGACTTTACACTCGTCTGCCCCAGACGAGGAAGGTACACTTGCCTACCAGGCAAGGACTTATTAAAGCATATACTCAGTAATTTATCACTCACCCACACGTGGAGGTGAGGCGCTCCCACTCCCGGGAGGTTACCTTAGACGGCTTCTCCGTCTAAGCGGAGGGACTCCGGCAGCATGGCAGACCCGCAGCTCCGAGGAGACCACACCAAGGGCAGTCGCTGGCGGGAACCCCGTTTTTAGTCTGATCAGATCTGGCTGTGGATATTCCAGAAGCTTCTCGGCTTCTCTATACCCCACCCCCTCGAGTGTGGGCCTTCGAGAAGCTTCTCAGCTTCTCTGGGCTGTGGGCGCTCCTGGCCCCTCCTCTGCTAACGACCCTGCCCACCGACTCTGGGTCTCCACAAAGAGCCATTAGCTGCCCCATTGAAGGCCCCAGTTCTGAGAGGGGGATGTGCAACTGCCACACCAGTTCTCAGGGCATGTGGGGGAGGAAAGTGCAACTGCCAACACAAGGATCAAGGGTTCGTTCCCAGGCAGCCAATCAGAGGAAAGGCCCAGCAGCCCCCAGCCCCCGGCCCATGGCCCCTGTGCCACCTCCCTCCCCTCCGCCCCAGCCACCCCCATGTTCTAGAGCCCCCGTCTCCATGGCAGCCGCCCACTCACACAGTCAGTATCCCGGGCCGTGCCACCAGACGGCAGCCGTGGGCCACGCGGCTTCTCGCCGCCAGCGCCGACCTTGTCCCACCCCTGTGGCCCCTGCTGTTCCGTGGGCCGCAGCCCCTGCCGTGGGGCAGAGGCCCCACCAGGTCCCAGCACCCGCCCTCCTGGCACCTGCTGCACAGACAATGTGGGTTCAGAAAGGGAAAGTGTTGTTTAACTGACTCGAAATCCTTCTAGGAAAAGGTCAGCCAACTTATGGATGGAGGGAAGGCGATGGATGTAGTTTCTCTGGATTTTAGTAGGGCTTTTATTTTTTTTTTCTTTTTATCCTTTTTGAGGTGGCTGTGCTGTGGTGGGGGGTGGCAAAGGGAACCCCATGGGCAGGGCCAGGGCACAGCAACGTCCCAGGACCCCATGGGGAGCCCCGTGTCCGGGGTCTGTCCAGCGCGACTCCATTGTCTCCAGCCTGGGTAGATGTGAGAGTGGCCCCACGGCTGACAGTCCCCAGCCTCGCGGTCACCACGTGTGGTCCCTTGATGGCTGCTGCCCATGGAATTCCCACCAAAAGTCCCCTGAAGAGGCAAAAGTCTTGACCCGCGATGTCGTGGTCACCGCAATCAAGGCTGACAGCGGTTCTTACATCCCTGATCTCCGCTTCTTCCTTTGGAAGGACCAGAGTCAGGCGAGCATCACTTGCTTTGGTCTACCTGTCACTCATGTAAAGAGGTTGTACCAAGACACCCTAGAAACCTGCTGGGCCCTCAGACAGTGTTTGTGATTTCCATCTTTGGATCCCTTCAGTTTTCACTGCAGAGTGTTGCAGCCAACCTGACCCCGGGGTTGGCGATAGTTCCCTTCTGGGCAGGAGGCTCAGCTCGAGAGCCCCAGCCAGTCCCTTTCAGCCACTTCATCAGCTGGTGCTGCCAGCTCCTGGCGTGTTCCTTACGAGAAGGGATTCAGCAGGAGCTGAGTAGATCTAAATACGTACCTAATGCTCTAAACAGATCCTGTGTCCGTCAGCGCGTCACAGGCCCATGTGGGGTGGAAGGAGCTTCAGAGGTCCCTAGTGGAAGCTGCAGCTCAAAGCAGTGTCAGCTCTGGTGTCAGACCAGGTTGCTCAAGCAATGTCAGTGTCTGCAGAGCGTGCACATGAGCCAGGCAGCTGAGACACCATGATGGAAATGGAGACAGGTCTTGTGAGCAGTTCCCTCGACAAAGGGAGCTATCGGCATGCCAGGCCTCCCGGGATTCCTAGGAACACCCCAGCTTTTGGTCCAGAGGAGTGTCAGACCTCCCGAGGTGTCCTGTCTCCTGCCCAAGACGGTGCTTTAGGATGTAGAGAAAATCAAAGCAACGCCTGGGACTGGGGCAATTTCACTTTCAATAGCAAAATGCAGAGCAGGAGGGATCTCAGAGCTCCCACGTCTCGGCAGCAGGGGGAGGACTTACCAAAACGCATTTGCTTACAGAAATTCCTTCCTTTCGGGAAGAAGGCAGCAGAAGCACGCATTGGTTATAACCTCTTTTTATTGCCACAATAAAGGTGCTCTCAGCCGGGAGCATGAGTCGGACCCTGTGTTACAAATCTTGGTTCCTTATGAGCAGCTGTAAGACAACGCACATACTCACATTTACAATGTACATAAACTCTTGGCTCTGCCCATGATATTCCTGTTACCATTCACTTCTCAGTATTTCTGCGCAGGATCCCCCCCACATAAGCACTAGTAACACATCTTTTTCAGCTGAGCCTGCACAATTTGGTTGCAACTTTGCTGCTTTCAGCCACTTTGGTGTGGTTTCTTCTGGCAAACCCGCGTGTATGGGTGAGGTCAGCCGGTCAAGCTCTCCTGCGCAGCTTGGAAGCATCTTTGCCTTCTGACCTTTTCTTACGTCAAATGCCACACCCTGCTTTGCATGGGATGCAGGACACAGCGCATGAGGCCACACGGCCCCACCCGCCACTGTGACGTGGGGCAGGACACACAGACACGGCCACGCTCGCCCAGCCCGGCCGTGGCAGATTCTGTCTGTGCTTCTGCTCCGTGAAGGACGGCAGCGGCTGCAGCAGGGTCAGGGGCTGCCGCCCGTCACAGAGCCAGGGAGGCGGCCATTGGTGCCCTGTGGCAGCAGCGTTTGGTGGCCGATGCCATGACGCGGGGCGCAGCAGGACGGGGGCCGGCGGCGTTCAGCCGCCCCGAGCCCCGAGCCCCTGGCAGCCTCGCGCAGGAGCAGGAGCAGAGGCGGGAGCTGGAAGCGCTGCGGGCTGAGCTGGGGGAAGAGCGGCTCCGCACCCAAGAGCTGCGTCGCCGCTTCGCTGCCCAAACCCGGGAGCTGAAGGCGGCTCTGGAGAAGGAGCAGCAGTTCCTGGCAGAGCGGCTCCAGTGCCGGTGGCAGCAGCGACAGGCGCGGGAGCTGCGGCGGCTGCTGGAGCTGAGCCAGCGGCAGCGGGTGGCAGAGACCCGCCAGCTGCTGCGCTGGAAGGAGGCTGAGCTCCGCGAGGGACAGGAGCTGCTGCGGCGGGAGTGCACCGCCGCCGCTTGCCAGGCGCGGGACCTGCAGCGGCAGCTGGCCCGGGAGATGGGGAGGCCCAGCAGGAGCGGCAGGGAGGCCCGAAGCAAGCTCCGGGACCTCCTCAGCAAGCTCCGCTGGGAGACGGATGGCGACCAGCCCACCCACATCCGCCACCTCCAGAACCAGCTGCAGCTGGAGAGGAAACTCTTCATCAAATACATCCTGCAGCGGTTCGAGGGCGAACTGCCCGCCTCCGCCGGCACGGCCCAGCCCCAAGGCCCTCCTGCGCACCAGGGCCAGCAGGAGACACAGAGATCCTGCTCCTCCAGCACAAGCGGGCCCCAGGCCCTGGCGCCACCACAGCAAACACCGCCAGAAAGCCACAGCGCTGGGCGGCAAACAGCACGCAAGGCTGTGGCAGCTGCTCAGCTCCAGCTGCCAGAGGGGGAAGCCTTGGTGCTGCTGGGCAGCACGTGCAGCCGCCTCCGGGAGAAGAACACCTGCCTGCAGCGTCTTCGAGAAGACTTGGAGAGGCAGAAACGTGCCCTTGAGAGGGAGAGCCACCTCCTGACAAAGGAAGGCTCTCCAGAAGCGGGCAAGGAGGCACAGAGGCTGCAGCAGAAAAGTGCTCAACTAGCTGCCCTGGCCTGCCAGCTGCAAGAAAGATGCAGACAACTGCAGGCGACCATCCATGGCCTCATCAATACTCGAGTGCCGCTGCCCACCCAAAGCCAGCAGCTTTTTCAGGAACCTGAACGGCTGGAAAGGGAAAGATCCAGCCATATCACTTCCAGGCCGCCCCACGCTGACCCGGGAGCAGACAAGGAGTCCATCCTCCTGGAGGCCATGAGAAAACAACCGGCAGAGCTCCGGGCATTCATAGCTCGATACAGCTATGATCCTTTCCATGCTCCCAATGAGCGGCCTGAACTAGAGCTTCCTCTGGTTGCTGGACAATATGTTTATGTCTTTGGAGGCGTGGATGAAGACAGTTGGTATGTGGGAGAGCTGACCGACGGCACAAGGGGTTTCGTCCCCTCTAATCTTGTCGAAGAAGTTTCAGATGACGAACCACCTGATCACACCAGCGTCTCTTCTGAGTCAAGTGACTGGTAGCAGGACACAGGTGATATCTGTCCTGTCATTGCACATGTTCTTATTAAATCTTTTCTTAGTGTAATCTCTGTGTAATCTTCCCTTTGCTCCTGTGCGTATGTGACCTGAAAGGACTATGAACCAGCAACTGGGCGGCTTGTGTGGCTGGACTGGATGCCAGTTACTGGACCCAACCAGGGCTTGTAGGGACCCCTGGCTTGTGGTGCCAGCTACCGGTGTGGCTTACAGGGCAGCTGGAGGTCTCAGCGCAGCTGAGAACAAGAAGAGAACACCCCGAGACTCTTTCCAGTCTTTTGAAGTTGGAACAAAGAGCATGTGAGAACTTACAGTTATCTTAGTTGTTGCCTGGGAGCCAAGGTCTTCCTGAGCTCTCTGTCTGCAGGTGCGCAGGCAGCCAGGAAGCGGGGCAGGGATGGGACAGACCTTGACTGACATCTGGGCTGATCAATGACAATATTCCACACCATTAGCGTCACGCGCCATATTCAATGAGTCGGGATTTCCAGCTTGGACTTCTCCTGGTACCTCGACTGTTGTTGCTGGGCTGGATGTTCAAAGGGAATGTCTCCTTGTCATGCAACTTATACTCCATGGAGTAAGTGGGTTACACTGATCACCCAACGGGCTACAATAGGGAATCCCAATCACCCAGGGATATTAGAAGTGAACATAGACTGGCCAGAAGGTAAAGACGTCAGAGTGTCACTAGATGAAGAGCAGGTGACAACGTGCTGAAGCGGTCCCACCATATAATAAGTGACCGGAGAATGGAAGCATTGTGCCTTGTTCACTGTTGGGTCCTGTTGTATTGTGGGAAAGCACCAGAGATGGAAAGCTGCTGTGTGGAGTCCCACGCAACAAGCTGCTGAAGCCACTAAAGGACAAGATGGATCAAGTCAGTTTGCAGAGGTGAAAGCCATCCAGCTGGCTTTGGACATCGCTGAACGAGAAACACAGCCGGTGCTTTATCTCTACACTGCCTCATGGATGGTGGAAAATGCCTCGTGGTGGTGGTTACAGCAATGGAAGAGGAGCAACTGGCAGTGCAGAGGCAAACCCATCTGGCTGCTGAATTATGGTTTCCTATTACTGCCGGCTAGAGAACCTGCCCGTAAGAGTGCGCCTCGTGTGCCTAAAAAAGTCAGGTCACTGAAGAACAGAACAACCAGCAAGTGGATTGAGCTGCCAGGATTGAAGTGTCTCTAGCCCAGATTTGGGCTGGCAACATCAAGGTCAACTATTTCCTTGGCTGCAGTGACCATGAGATGGTGGAGTTCAGGATCCTGCATGGAGGAAGCAGGACAATTAGTAGAAGGAGGTGCTGGGGAGCTCCGGGGTGCCAGGAGGAGCTGGGAATCCCTTAGAGTTGGAGCTGTCAGCAGCGTGCACTGTTCAGAGGAAAGAGCCCCCGATGCTGCGCTGAGGGGGAGCAAACAAGGAGCCCCATGCAGGAGGGTTTGGGGATTTGGGATTTGGTGCTAGGGACTCCCCTTCTCCCAGATTGCTGGGTTTCTCCTTTCCCTCGTGTCTTTCGCGGCTTTAGCCTCCTTTTCCTCCCCCATTCTCTTGTAGATCCTCAACCACATCCTGGACATGCTGGAGGGAGTTCAGACACAATTCCCACAGGGCACGGACCCGTTTCCTCCCCACAGGATTTGCACGGCCTGGCAGCAAACACGCAGTGCTGGAGGAGGCCTCTACAACCTGGGCAGTACCTGCTTCCTCAATTCCGTCCTGCAGCGTTTGACGTACACCCCACCACTGGTCAACTACTTGCTGTCTCGCCAGCACAGCCAGTCCTGTGAGTCATTGCTACGCATTCTTTTACACCTCTTGGGCAGCTCCAAATGTTGAAAAAACCACAGTGACTCTGGGAAGACAGCTCTGAATTTTTCTCTAGAAGCTGCCTTTGAACATCACGCTCAGAGCGGGCTCAGCACAGTGTAGGGAGCGTATCAGTTCGATGTCAAACGCCGTGCTCGTACTCCCAGGGAAGATCGTTGCTTGCTTCCCGTGGCTGCCGAAGTGCATTCGAAAGGCGTGCCTGTAGGGAGCCTTTGGCATTTGGCATTCCTGCTGCTGCCCAAGGCTGCTAAGATGGAGCATGTGGGCACCCAGGATTCTCAGAGTTGCACTGACCCGCGGAAGATGACCTTACAACCTGTTAGATTGTAAAGCAGGTATGTTTATTTCAGCGCTGGACACACGGGGAAATAATTTTCACCAAAGACGTGTGCAAATTTCCAGTAGCTGTGAGCTTAGTTAAATACTGTAAAGTGTTACATATTCATGAAAGTTCTAGGAATGCCTATACATATTCATAACCTGTCCCCAAGAAGGCGGTTCTTATTACAATGAGTTCCGGGAAATCATTTCCATAGTCTCCACCTTTGGCCCCTCCTGGTTGCGCCTGTGCAGTGATCGTGGACTGGGGTCATCTTCTCTGTACACGTTCACCTCTGGCCTGGTGTGACGAATTGGCTGGGACTCAGACTGCTGAGTTGGTTAGAACTGGCGTATCTCCTGTCCTGTGTCCAAGTTTTGGTTATCTAATTCACCCAAGGATGCACCAAGGATGCACCCAAGATTTTGTCTCCCTGCAAGGCCTGTAAAGTCATCAATAAACTCTTGTTTCTCTTACACAAGGCTAAGCAAAGCTAGGCAATTGTCATGTGGGTTAAGGGTTCTAAGTGTTGTGGGTTAAGGGTCTGCTCTCTAAGCATTAGCTCCTTAAGTGTTAGTTCTTTACATATTGATTAGTCAAGTGTTAATTAGTTAATTCCTTGGATCAGCCCCCCCTTTTCTAAGAGGTTAGTAAATTCTTTTACTAATATGATGATTCTTTATCTATGTTTTCTCTGACCGCAGGTAAGAAGGGTACTTCTACCTGAGAAAACGTATCTCTATCCTTCAAAGAACAAACAGATTTTAATGTTAATGCAAAAGTCAGGCTCCCGGTGTTTGCCTGCCATGCTGCTAAGCTCTTTTGGGGCAGCTGGCAATCATATGGCTGGTGCTCCGGCAGAAACGGCATCTTTTGGGCTGCGTCGGGAGCTTGCATTCTTTGGCGTGGTGACCCCGCTCACTGCAGTTGTAGCATTTGTCTCTTCTTTTGAGTTTCTTCTTGCCGATGTATTAAGTGCCACCTGGGCCGGTCACCCATAAGGACCAAAAGGACCAAAAGGTCACCCAGAAGGTCCAGAAGGACCAAAACATGTCAAGGTAGATGTAACCTAATTTCTTTGATAGAATTTCAGAAATATTTTGGTTAATTACCACAAACTTAAAACTCTCTCCTGCAGAAGTGGGCAATGTAACATATATACTCTGATTGGTTTGATTCCAAAGCACCAATTTAAAGTGTCCCCCCATGGTTTTATTCAGATCTTGCCCATGCCAATTTTCATCCCACCCATGTGCTAAGGCTATGACCATAAGAAATACAATTTTCCAGGTTGCACCTGGGTTACTCGTCATGGTGCTTTGCAGGCTTTCTTCATTTCAGAATGATGGATCCAGGCGTTCTGTTCTTTAATCTTGATAGCAGTGAAAGATGTCAGGAGGATTTGAAATGGACCTTCCTATTGTGGTTCCAAAGTCTTTTCTGCAAGAGACTTCACATACACATAGTCTCCCAGTTGGATGTTATGTACTGGCCCATCCAAACTCCTGCTCCAAGTCCCAAACATGCTTCCCAATTATGTTATGTTGTTTACCCAATGCCACCATATAAGAAGTCATAATTTCATCCCTTGTTTGTGTAGACATTCCCTTCTGTACACTATAGGGTCTCCTATACAGGATTTCAAAAGGACTTAACCCTTCCTTTGCTCTTGGCCTTGTTCGTATATGCAAGAGGGCCAAAGGCAAAGGCTGAGGCCAAGCTAAGTTCACCTCCAGCCCCAGTTTTACAATTTGTTGTTTAACTAGATGATGCATTTTTTCTACCTGGCCACTGGATTGAGGACCGTAAGGGGTATGTATTTGCCAGTCTATTCCCAAGTGCTGACTGACTTGCTGTATAACTTTTGAAATGAAATATGGCCCTCTATCAGAGGATATAACAGCTGGAACTCCAAACCTTGGTATTATTTCTTGTGCTAATGTTCTAGTTACCTCCCAAGCTTTTGCTGTTCTGGTAGGGAATGCTTCTGGCCAACGTGAAAAGGTATCAATCAGTACCAACAAATATCGGTACTCCCCTTTTCTTGGGAGTTCCGAAAAATCAATTTGCCATTGTTGCCCAGGTCCTTTTCCTTTCCCAATTTGACCCATTTCTGGCTTGGGTGTATTCTTGGGATTAGTCTGGAGGCAAAGATCACATTGCTGTGTCACCTGTCTTATGGTAGTATACAAATTTCTAGCTATTATTTTCTGATCAAATGTTTATATAGTGCTTCTGCTCCCCAATGTCCCTTTCTGTGCTCTTCCCTTACTAAAGACCAAACTAAATAGGAGAGAACAATAAGTTTTCCTTGTGGGGTGTGAACCCACCCTTCCTTATCATATGATCTTTCTAAATCTATAATAAGTTTCCGGTCTTCCTTAGTATACTCTGGCTTACCTTCCAGAGAGACCTGCCTATCGGGGACTACGGCACTTTCTACTTTTACCTCTTGTTTAGCCGCCGATTTTGCCTCTCTGTCCGCCAGCTCGTTCCCTTTTTCCAATTCTGAGCTCACTTTCTGGTGTGCCTTGATATGCATGATTGCCACCTTCTTAGGAAGTTGCTGCTTCCAATAATTTCAATATCTCGTTTGCATGTTTGATATGTTTGCCTTGAGAGTTCAAGAGTCCTCTTTCTTTCCAAATTGCTCCGTGCGCATGCACGACCCTAAAAGCATACTTAGAGTCCATATAAAAGTTCACAGTTTTACCTTGAGCTAGTTCCAGATCACAAGTAAGGGTGATTATTTCTGCCTTTTGTGTGGAAGTATTTCTCGGCAGAGGTCCAGATTCCATCACTTCGTGGCCAGTCATTATAGCATGACCAGCATGCCTTTCACTGTTCAGGATATAGCTGCTTCAGTCCGTAAAGCAGTCCTCAGTGTTTTCCATAGAATTGTCCTTTAGATCGGGTCAGTGGGAGTCTGTTGCTTCGATGGTTTCCAGGCAATCGTGATGAACTGGTTCTCCAATGTTACCACTGAGGAAAAAAGCTGGGTTGACAATGTTAGTGACGATGATTTCTACATCATTCTGTTCCACCATTATAGCCTGATATTTAAGAAATCTTTGTGGGGAAAACCAATGTCCCCCTTTTGCTTCCAAAACTGTAGACACCGTGTGGGATACTAGCACAGTCATTTTCTGACCCATAGTAAATTTCCGGGCCTCCTGTATGTTCAGTACCACCGCTGCAACTGCCCATAGGCATCCAGGCCACTTCTCGTCAGTACGGGCCAAGATCCTGTGCCAGTATTCCCAAGGCTATTCCCTACTCCTCGTGAGAGAATAGAAAAAATGGTTTACTCACATCTGGGAGTCCTAAAGCAGGGGCTGACATCAAAGCCTTACCAAGTTCTTCAAAGGCTCGTGTAGCTTCTTTATTCCATTGTAGGTGTTTCTGTTCTGTGAGGTCCAGGTTATGCACGTCTCCTTTATCCTGGTAGCGATCAAAATATCACCCACATAATGTAGCATCTGTCCTTCATCAGACGGGGCTTCCCAAGATTCAAGATCTTTAGCAAGTTGATTTCCAAATATTGTCGGGCTGTTCTTAAATCCTTGTGGCAACACCATCCATGTGAGCTGTGTTTTACGTAAATATTGTCTGGCTGGCTTCATGGAGACGGAGGCAAAAAAAGGCATCCTTTAAATCTAAAACAGTAAACCAAATCAGGGTTAATACAGTCAGAATGGTGTATGGGTTTGCTGCCACTGGGTAGAGATCCTCTGTTACTTTGTTTATAACCCGATTTGCAGGAATTTCTCTATCATTGGCCGAATTCCCTCTCTGTCCTCCCTTTTCAAAGGGTATTGTTTTATCCTTACCAGTTTTTGTCCTTCTTTGATTTTTACCTCGACAGGTGGAGTATTTTGGCCCTTCCAGGTACATCAGTAGCCCATACCCCGGGATACACTTGGTTCACGACTTCTTCAGTAATCTTGCCTTCTGTGGGAATAGTTGCTAAAAGCAAGCTCATTATTTGCCCATATTGCTGATCATTTACCTCCAGAGTAATTTCTCCTTTTTCAAATCTGCACCCATTTGTTCCAACAGATTTCTCCCCAAAAGAGCTTTCAGGGAATTGGGCATATATACAAATTTATGAATGCCTACTTGTTTATCCAATTTGTATTTCAGAGGTTCACAAAATATGCTTTTTCACTTTGGCAAGTGACTCCCTTTACCTACTATGTAATTGTTACTTATTGGCAATCTACCAAAAATTCCACTTGTTTTTGTTCTTTCCCTAGCTTCATTATAACTAGCAGATCCGCTAGGTTCCCCAGGTTCCCGTCCCGTCAGTCCTTTTCAAAACTTGCTACTGTCCGATTCTCTCTCTGCCTACTTCCTCTGTACCTTTCCCGACATTCATTTTCCCACTGTACGCTGATCTCTCTCTAAAGGCTTTCAAAGCCTTCCAACCTCTTTAGTTCCCTACTCTTATCCTTTCGACAATCTTCCTCTTCCCTGTTACTAAATACTCTCCAAGCTTCATCTAACAACATTTCCAAATTTCTACTTTCTGTTGCTCTCAGTTTCTTTTGCTGACTGACCTATAAATAATGACACTAACTGCTGTATCCCTACTTCTGAACCCGCGTCAAGAGGTGTATGTTTTCTCATGTTATCTCGCAACTTATTCAGGAATTCTGTGGGGGTTTCTTTTGGCCCTTGCCTGATACTGTACAAGGCTGACCAATTAATCGTTTGCTGGATGGCTCGTTCCATCCCTTTCACAACCCAATCTCTATATTGGTTTAATAATCCCATGTGTGCTCCCCTATTTGGATCCCAATGGGGATCCTGTAAAGGGAAATAGTTTTTCACATCTCTTCCTGCATCGCCAATTTGGTTAACGGCCAAATCTTGGGTTGTTTTCAGTATCAGCTGGTTTTGAGTTTATGTCATACGTTCTAATAACAATTGTATGTCATTCCAATCGGGGTTATGTTGTTTGATCAAAAACTGGAAATGTCTGGTGACCCCCACAGAATCACTCCGATAATTCTTGGTTACTGTTTTCCATGTTTCAAGATCAAATGAAGAGAAAGGTACCCTTATTAAGACTGACTCTCCCTCTGGCCCGCTGCCTCTCTGAGGGGAGCTTACAATGTTTCCTTGCTTTGGGTGTGAGATGATACAGGACTACCCTGAGAGGTATCCAACTGCCCCCCACCACGGTCCCGTCCTCCCCCTCCGGTCCGCGTTCGTCCCCCCACCTTCGCCGCTTCTAGCAGTGGTTTCTCTATTTTTTTTTTTCTTTTTCTTCTTGCTGCAGTTTAGACACAAGGCAAGGCCACGTGGACGGAGGAGGTTTAGCTTATCTTACAGCTTGGCACAGGCCTGAAATTTATGTTCAAGCTGTACAGCCTGTACAGGGATATCTCACTTTCTTCTCTCTTTTTTTTTTTTTTTTTCATTTAATTCCAGTCATAATACACTTTATATGCAATTCCAATTAGTTCAGCAATAGTTACATTCCTCACTCCCATTTACCTTTTGCAATTTCTTACAGATGCCAGAAAAACAGCATATTAAACATAAGTCCATTATGTACATTTTCCTAGATCCAATTCAGTTCATATTCTAGCCACTTTTAAACCACTTTTAAATACAACCTCTCCCAAGCTCGCATCCATCATAACATTTAGTTTGTTGTTTTTTCCATATCTCTGACTAGCACATAAATTCAATACGAATCAGAGTTTAACAACTTAAATCCTTTTCTGGTCTCAAAATTATTAGATAACAATATGAGCAAATTAACTTCAATACTGTACTTCATCCTATTTTGCCCAAGTTCTGCAGAACAACATTAATTGCCACTACTTGCTGTAATCCCACATTCAAGCCACAAGTGAATACAATACTGTTTCAAACTTTATCTTTCAGTAATTCCAACGTCCGATATAATGCATAGAGTTCACAGGCTTGTGCCGACCATGCAGGACTCAGAGGTCCTGATTCGATTACTTTCAAATTTTTGTCCACTATTGCATACTCTGATTTTCTTTTTCCTTCGACCACCTTGGGCGATCTATCTATAAACAATATTTCTCCTTTCTCTAATTCCACATCCTTTAAATCAGGTCTTACTTTGGTCTGAGTTTCAATTACCTCTATGCAATCATGCTGTAATTTTTCTGTAGAGCCCCCAAAAAGAAACTGAGCTGGGCTCTGGACTGACGCCACTTTTAATTCTAAGTCCGGAGAGTCAATTAATATTACCTCATATTTCAGCATTCTGCTATCAGTTAACCACTTTTGTGCTTTTTGTTGTAATATTTCCCTTACATTGTGAGGGGTATATACCTTTAAAGGAGCACCGAAAGTTACCTTTTTTGATTCCTGTATAAGTAGAGCTACAGCCACTATAGCCTGTACACAGACTGGCCATCCTCTACTCACAGGATCCAGTAATTTTGAATAATACCCCACAGGTTTCTTTATTCCAGCCCATTCTTGTGTGAGTACTCCATAGGCAGTCTGATTTGTAATATTTACAAATAGATGGAATGGTTTGTCTAAATCCGGGAGACTTAATACTGGGGCTGTAATTAGGGCTCCTTTCATCTCGTCGAGTCTATTATCATCTTCAGCTGTCCATTTAAGTCGATTGTTTACTAACTTCTCATAAAGAAATTTCGCCTTTTCGCTAAAACTTTCTAACCAAGGTCGGCAACATCCTAACAATCCTAGCAGCTGACGAATCTCCCGTTTTGTCTGAGGAGGCTTCAGAGTTAATATTCCTAATACCCTGTCAGGATCTAATTTCTTATTCCTCCTACTTAACCAGCGTCCCAGATACTTTACTTCTGGTTCCACAAACTGCAGTTTTGAAGGTAAGACTTTTAACCCCCTCTTACCTAAAAAATTTAGCAATTGGATTGTCATTTCCCTGGTTGCTTCTTGTGTCTCCCCTGCTATTAGTAAATCATCCACATACTGTAACAATTTTACTCCTTTACTCATTTTTATGTCTTGTAGTAAATTTTCTAGGATTTGCCCAAATAAATTAGGGGATTTTGTGAACCCCTGTGGCAGCAGGGTCCACTTTAATTGCTGCCTCCTGCGCGTTTCAGGATCCTACCATTCAAAAGCAAAATAATCTCTGGACCCTTCATCCAAGGGACATGTCCAGAAAGCATCCTCTAAATCTATTACACTGTACCAGATATGCTTCGGGGTTATATGATTCAGAAGAGTGTATGGATTAGCAACTACTGGGAATTGAGTTACTGTCCTCTGATTAACCGCCCTTAAATCTTGTACCATTCTATAGGAATCATCAGGCTTCTTTATTGGTAATATTGGATCAAGGGTTCGTTCCCAGGCAGCCAATCAGAGGAAAGGCCCAGCAGCCCCCAGCCCCCGGCCCATGGCCCCTGTGCCACCTCCCTCCCCTCCGCCCCGGCCACCCCCATGTTCTAGAGCCCCCGTCTCCATGGCAGCCGCCCACTCACACAGTCAGTATCCCGGGCCGTGCCACTAGACGGCAGCCGTGGGCCACGCGGCTTCTCGCCACCAGCGCCGGCCTTGTCCCACCCCTGTGGCCCCTGCTGTTCCGTGGGCCGCAGCCCCTGCCGTGGGGCAGAGGCCCCACCAGGTCCCAGCACCCGCCCTCCTGGCACCTGCTGCTGCTGCTGCTGAGAGGAACAAAAGTCCCTGAGAAACCCCTGGGCATAATGGAACAAGACCAGGCCTAACGTAACAGGAACTTCATGGAGAAACAACAGCTCTGTAGAGACTGGACATGAGGCAAAGCGGGATGTCCTTGGCTTGCGAGCTGGGAAAGCGGAGTGTTCCACTAAATGAAGAAAGAGCTGCACGACTTCTGCTGAGTAGCAGCACAAAACGACACCACCCACGCTCAAGAGATCGGATCCAGGAGCCGACGCTGGGGGCACTGGGGCAAAGACACCGCGGACGCCAGAGATCCTCGATGAAGACCAATATGGATTTATTCCAAAGTACAAGTAAGCTGTGAGGGAAGACACAGGGAACTCCAGAGCTGCGACTCTAACTCTACTGAAAGGCAGAATCAGAACAAGGCAAAAATCAGGCACAGACAATGTGGGTTCAGAAAGGGAAAGTGTTGTTTAACTGACTCGAAATCCTTCTAGGAAAAGGTCAGCCAACCTATGGATGGAGGGAAGGCGATGGATGTAGTTTCTCTGGATTTTAGTAGGGCTTTTATTTTTTTTTTTCTTTTTATCCTTTTTGAGGTGGCTGTGCTGTGGTGGGGGGTGGCAAAGGGAACCCCATGGGCGGGAGCAGGGCACAGCAACGCCCCAAGACCCCATGGGGAGCCCCGTGTCCGGGGTCAGTCCAGCGCGACTCCATTGTCTCCAGCCTGGGTAGATGTGAGAGTGGCCCCGCGGCTGACAGTCCCCAGCCTCGCGGTCACCACGTGTGGTCCCTTGAGTGCTGCTGCCCATGGAATTTCCACCAAAAGTCCTCTGAAGAGGCAAAAGTCTTGACCCGCGATGTCGTGGTCACCGCAATCAAGGCTGACAGCGGTTCTTACATCCCTGATCTCCGCTTCTTCCTTTGGAAGGACCAGAGTCAGGCGAGCATCACTTCTTTTGCTCTACCTGTCACTCATGTAAAGAGATTGTACCAAGACACCCTAGAAACCTGCCTGGCCCTCAGACAGTGTTTGTGATTTCCATCTTTGGATCCCTTCAGTTTTCACTGCAGAGTGTTGCAGCCAACCTGACCCCGGGGTTGGCGATAGTTCCCTTCTGGGCAGGAGGCTCAGCTCGAGAGCCCCAGCCAGTCCCTTTCAGCCACTTCATCAGCTGGTGCTGCCAGCTCCTGGCGTGTTCCTTACGAGAAGGGATTCAGCAGGAGCTGAGTAGATCTAAATACGTACCTAATGCTCTAAACAGATCCTGTGTCCGTCAGCGCGTCACAGGCCCATGTGGGGTGGAAGGAGCTTCAGAGGTCCCTAGTGGAAGCTGCAGCTCAAAGCAGTGTCAGCTCTGGTGTCAGACCAGGTTGCTCAAGCAATGTCAGTGTCTGCAGAGCGTGCACATGAGCCAGGCAGCTGAGACACCATGATGGAAATGGAGACAGGTCTTGTGAGCAGTTCCCTCGACAAAGGGAGCTATCGGCATGCCAGGCCTCCCGGGATTCCTAGGAACACCCCAGCTTTTGGTCCAGAGGAGTGTCAGACCTCCCGAGGTGTCCTGTCTCCTGCCCAAGACGGTGCTTTAGGATGTAGAGAAAATCAAAGCAACGCCTGGGACTGGGGCAATTTCACTTTCAATAGCAAAATGCAGAGCAGGAGGGATCTCAGAGCTCCCACGTCTCGGCAGCAGGGGGAGGACTTACCAAAACGCATTTGCTTACAGAAATTCCTTCCTTTCGGGAAGAAGGCAGCAGAAGCACGCATTGGTTATAACCTCTTTTTATTGCCACAATAAAGGTGCTCTCAGCCGGGAGCATGAGTCGGACCCTGTGTTACAAATCTTGGTTCCTTATGAGCAGCTGTAAGACAACGCACATACTCACATTTACAATGTACATAAACTCTTGGCTTTGCCCATGATATTCCTGTTACCATTCACTTCTCAGTATTTCTGCGTGGGATCCCCCCACATAAGCACTAGTAACACATCTTTTTCAGCTGAGCCTGCACAATTTGGTTGCAACTTTGCTGCTTTCAGCCACTTTGGTGTGGTTTCTTCTGGCAAACCCGCTTGTATGGGTGAGGTCAGCCGGTCAAGCTCTCCTGCGCAGCTTGGAAGCATCTTTGCCTTCTGACCTTTTCTTACGTCAAATGCCACACCCTGCTTTGCATGGGATGCAGGACACAGCGCATGAGGCCACACGGCCCCACCCGCCACTGTGACGTGGGGCAGGACACACAGACACGGCCACGCTCGCCCAGCCCGGCTGTGGCAGATTCTGTCTGTGCTTCTGCTCCGTGAAGGACGGCAGCGGCTGCAGCGGGGCCAGGGGCTGCCGCCCGTCACAGAGCCAGGGAGGCGGCCGTTGGTGCCCTGTGGCAGCAGCGTTTGGTGGCCGACGCCATGACGCGGGGCGCAGCAGGACGGGGGCCGGCGGCGTTCAGCCGCCCCGAGCCCCGAGCTCCTGGCAGCCTCGCGCAGGAGCAGGAGCAGAGGCGGGAGCTGGAAGCGCTGCGGGCTGAGCTGGGGGAAGAGCGGCTCCGCACCCAAGAGCTGCGTCGCCGCTTCGCTGCCGAAACCCAGGAGCTGAAGGCGGCTCTGGAGAGGGAGCAGCAGTTCCTGGCAGAGCGGCTCCAGTGCCAGTGGCAGCAGCGACAGGCGCGGGAGCTGCGGCGGCTGCTGGAGCTGAGCCAGCGGCAGCGGGTGGCAGAGACCCGCCAGCTGCTGCGCTGGAAGGAGGCTGAGCTCCGCGAGGGACAGGAGCTGCTGCGGCGGGAGTGCACCGCCGCCGCTTGCCAGGCGCGGGACCTGCAGCGGCAGCTGGCCCGGGAGATGGGGAGGCCCAGCAGGAGCGGCAGGGAGGCCCGAAGCAAGCTCCGGGACCTCCTCAGCAAGCTCCGCTGGGAGACGGATGGCGACCAGCCCACCCACATCCGCCACCTCCAGAACCAGCTGCAGCTGGAGAGGAAACTCTTCATCAAATACATCCTGCAGCGGTTCGAGGGCGAACTGCCCGCCTGCGCCGGCACGGCCCAGCCCCAAGGCCCTCCTGCGCACCAGGGCCAGCAGGAGACACAGAGATCCTGCTCCTCCAGCACAAGTGGGCCCCAGGCCCTGGCGGCACCACAGCAAACACCGCCAGAAAGCCACAGCGCTGGGCGGCAAACAGCACGCAAGGCTGTGGCAGCTGCTCAGCTCCAGCTGCCGGAGGGGGAAGCCTTGGTGCTGCTGGGCAGCACGTGCAGCCACCTCTGGGAGAAGAACACCTGCCTGCAGCGTCTTCGAGAAGACTTGGAGAGGCAGAAACGTGCCCTTGAGAGGGAGAGCCACCTCCTGACAAAGGAAGGCTCTCCAGAAGCGGGCAAGGAGGCACAGAGGCTGCAGCAGAAAAGTGCTCAACTAGCTGCCCTGGCCTGCCAGCTGCAAGAAAGATCCAGACAACTGCAGGCGACCATCCATGGCCTCATCAATACTCGAGTGCCGCTGCCCACCCAAAGCCAGCAGCTTTTTCAGGAACCTGAACGGCTGGAAAGAGAAAGATCCAGCAGTATCACTTCCAGGCCGCCCCACGCTGACCCGGGAGCAGACAAGGAGTCCATCCTCCTGGAGGCCATGAGAAAACAACCGGCAGAGCTCCGGGCATTCATAGCTCGATACAGCTATGATCCTTTCCATGCTCCCAATGAGCGGCCTGAACTAGAGCTTCCTCTGGTTGCTGGACAATATGTTTATGTCTTTGGAGACGTGGATGAAGACGGTTGGTATGTGGGAGAGCTGACCGACGGCACAAGGGGTTTCGTCCCCTCTAATCTCGTCGAAGAAGTTTCAGATGACGAACCACCTGATGACACCAGCGTCTCTTCAGAGTCAAGTGACTGGTAGCAGGACACAGATGATATCTGTCCTGTCATCTCATATGTTCTTATTAAATCTTTTCTTAGTGTAATCTCTGTGTAATCATCCATTTGCTCCTGTGTGTATGTGACCTGAAAGGACTATGAACCAGCAACTGGGGGGCTTGTGTGGCTGGACTGGATGCCAGTTACTGGACCCAACCAGGGCTTGTAGGGACCCCTGGCTTGTGGTGCCAGCTACTGGTGTGGCTTACAGGGCAGCTGGAGGTCTCAGCGCAGCTGAGAACAAGAAGAGAACACCCCGAGACTCTTTCCAGTCTTTTGAAGTTGGAACAAAGAGCATGTGAGAACTTACAGTTATCTTAGTTGTTGCCTGGGAGCCAATGTCTTCCTGAGCTCTCTGTCTGCAGGTGCGCAGGCAGCCGGGAAGCAGGGCAGGGATGGGACAGACCTTGACTGACATCTGGGCTGATCAATGACAATATTCCACACCATTAGCGTCACGCACCATATTTAATGAGTCGGGATTTCCAGCTTGGACTTCTCCTGGTACCTCGACTGTTGTTGCTGGGCTGGATGTTCAAAGGGAATGTCTCCTCGTCACGCAACCAATGCTCCATGGAGTAAGTGGGTTACACTGATCACCCAATGGGCTGGAATAGGGAATCCCAATCACCCAGGGATATTAGAAGTGAACACAGACTGGCCAGAAGGTAAAGATGTCAGAGTGTTACTAGATGAAGAGCAGGTGACAACGTGCTGAAGCGCTCCCACCATATAATAAATGACCACAGAATGGGAAGCGCTGTGCCTTGTTCACTGTTGGGTCCATCTGAAAATGTGGAGAAACTTCTTTACTTTGAGATGCCTGAGCCCTGGGACAGGCTGCCCAGAGAGGTTGTGGAGTCTCTTTCTTGGAAGACATTCAAACCTGCCTGGACGTGACCCTGCGTGATCTGCTCTGGTGACCCTGCTTTAGCAGTGCGTTGGACTCGATCGTCTCCAGCCGTCTCTTCCAAATCAAACCATTCTGTGATTCTGTGGCCAGGCTCTTCTCGGTGACAACCAACAGTAAGACAAGGGGTAATGGATTCAAGCTGGAACACAAGAGGTTCCACTTAAATTTGAGAAGAAACTTCTTGATGGTGAGGGTGCCAGAGCCTGGACCAGGCTGCCCAGGGAGGTTGTGGAGTCTCCTTCTCTGCAGACATTCCAACCCGCCTGGACACCTTCCTGTGTAACCTCATCTGGGTATTCCTGCTCTGGCGGGGCGATTGGACTGGATGAGCTATTGAGGTCCCTTCCAATCCCTAACATTCTGTGATTCTGTGATACTGTGAAATGTCTGAGTTCAATGGGGAAACAAAAGAACAGCCTGGTCCTTTTCACTGTCCTGCCGTCTGTGGGCATGCTGGGACTTCCTCCTTTCCCTGAAGTCCTCCCAGACTAACAGGGACGTGTCATCTGTGCAGCCCATGTGCCATGAGGAGAAACAGTGTTGACCATGAAGGGGGCAGCAAATAACTGCAGAAGCAAAGGGGCAGCCCCGCCTCGGCTTCAGAGCTGCCCAAAGCTGCCCTGAGCCCCTGGTGCCTGGACATTTGTATGTCCCTGCTGCCCTGCAGGGCCAGCCAGTGCTGAGGAACCCCCGGGACGGACACAAAGGACAGTTGTCAGACCCCATAGGGAGAGTGACTGGGCTCTGTCCTTTCTTCTGGCCACAGGAGGATGCCCTGGGCCCTGCCAGGACAGGGCGTCGCTCCTCCTCAGCAACAGGGGAAGGCAAGGCCCGACGAAGGCCCTGGGTGCTGGGCTTGGCATGGCAGGTGTGGCCACGGGCAGAACCCCGTCTGCTGCCAGGTCCCAGCCTGGCCAGAGCAAGCAGGGAAAGACTTGGTGGTCCAGAGCAAGTCCAGGACAGCTCCTCTCCTCCTCCTGTTCCCTCCTGTCCCCCTGTCATATCCTCTCTCCTTCCCCCGCATCCACCCCTTCTGTCCCTTCCTGAGCAGGCCCAGAACCCACGAGCGGACTGCGGGATGGCAGAGCTGTGCACACGCTTGTGCCGCTGGGAGAAGAAGTCCAGGTGCAATGGCCCTTCTGTCCGCAGGCCCAATGTCCAGCCAGCTCAGGAGCAGCTGCGGGGCCGGGGCAGCTCAATGAGGAGAGGCCTGGGCTGCCCTGCCCACCTGGCAACAGCCGTTGGTCATGGCTGAGCCAGGAGGATTTTTCAGGGAGTTTTTTATCCGTATAGAGAGAGTCTCAGACAACATACCTCCTAATTCACCCTTACCTCTTCTCCATTTCCTCTGTACCTGTACTACATGGGAAAGAACCCTGCTGTTGCACAGGGTGACCAGGGATGGGAATTGGTGGGAAATGCAGGAATGAAGGGACGTCTTGCAGCTGTATTGGACAGTGTGGAACTGTTTGAGGAACAGGTGAGCAAATGGGATGATCTGAAAGAAGAAAAAAGTATTTCTCTCACAGGGATATTCTTGCAGCAGCCCCATTTCCTCACTTTTTGTTTGTACACTTGTCTAATCCTGTACTGCTGACAGTTCAGATATTACCTTTAAAAAAACCCATAAAAACAGGGAGGTCAAAATCCTCCCAAAGGGTCTGTGTGTGGATCAAATCCATAACACAAACATTTTGCTGGCAAGCAACAGTAATCCACATTTGGTTTATACTCATTAGATATTTCAGGTTTTCTTCTACTTTTGATGTAGTGGTCCAAACAGCAAAGACAATTGCTTTGACCGTGGTTTTGACTGGCATGAGATCATTAACAAGTACTAAACTCTGTTTCCAAGCCTTTTGAATACTACTGTAAATGTTTGCTGTAGATCAAATTTCCCACTGATTTTCCTGTTTTGAAGTGGAAAAGATGTCAGAAGGTGATAGGAGTATCTTCAAAAATTAGCTGAAAACTGGAACCCTTCCTACTCAGTCTTCATACTCACACAGAGATGAGACTTGCTGTTGTGGGAGTGGGGGCAGATATGAATTGTGACATGACCGATTTCTGTGGAAAATCCAAAAATTCAACTGGGATCTCCTGAGATCCTGTGACAGATGCACTCGACCCCACCCAGCCAAACCAGCAGCAGTCTGGTAGAGGCTCCAGAGGAGGAAAAGGCCTGAGCTGCAGCTGGGCTGAGAACTCCTTTTAGGAAACCTCCAAGGAAGCACAACAGCAAACTGAACACCGATAAGTTGTGGGTGCAGGGAGTCTTGTGCAGACCTTTCCCACTGTGTGCAATTTGACTGTGAGCCAACCACTTTATTCCATAAATATGATAGCCTGGGTGAGCTACTGTGAGCTCTCCCTGCTAGACAAGCGTGGCCGTATGGCAATGATCTTTCATTAATCACAGGTCACTGGGTTAATTTCAGTTTTATAATAACTATTTAGAATAAATAAGTACATTTTAAATAGAATTAATCACTTAGAACTATAAGGTTGTGTGACTTTTAATATATGTCCTGCTTTGCGTTACTTAGTAACCTAAATTTGCTATAATCTTAAACCATATGTTGTAAAGTTTTGCTCATATTTACCCAACTTGTGTCTACTTGATGAAAACAAAGCAGCTACAAACCACCAGCAGCACCTGCAAGATGAGCCTGTTCTGCACTTTACTAAGCAAAATAGGATTCATTTGGACAAAATAATGCCTTCAAGGCCAGCATGAAGCAGCTACAAACTATCGACAACATCTGCAGCTAAACAAGATAAAGGCCTGTCTGAAGACAGTGAAAGAATCCAATGAGAAGCAAGAAGACTCCAGACTCAAATAGTACTACTGGACTGAAACATGGTATGAGGGGCAGGTAAATAGTCTCTGGGGGTGTAATTACCTGGGGGTTTCTATGCTTATTTTGGCACCTCTGTGAAGGTACCCACCTCGAGCTGACCCTGCTGCTGTACTAATCCATTCAGTTATTTATTTCTATGAACTTGCATGCCTGAGAGTTTCCTTGGAGAGACCTGGGATCCAGACTTTGGAGTGTCCTGACACCAGGCCGCTAGAGGGGACGTAAGCAAGTTGAGATGCAGAATTATAAAATTTCTAAATCCTAGCCAAGCAATATAAAGAACTGGGTATGCCTATAGAATCCTTTGGTGATAAACATACATAATCCCTTCCCTGACCTTTTTTGTCTCTTAGACACGAACCATTGGCCATGTCTGAGACTAAGTTTGGATCCAGCCGCACCTGGACTCCTCTCTGAGAAGGAGTTTAGAAAGCAAGGGGTCCATTCTGAGCCCCGTGGCTCAATGTGAGGGCCCCCCTCTACCCTTTCACATTTCTCATGTCTGCATAAACCGTTCTAAAACAACTCTTGCGTTATTCTCTTTGGCATAGTTCCTCCATGCATTAAGTAATGGAGTGAACCTTGCCATCAAACTCTGTTAAGTCACAGTTTTCTTTAAATGATCTAAACACTCGCCTGTGGCAAACAGGACCCTACATCACTTCTTCGTGACACCCTGCCGGGAGCTGTTTCTCTGTCCCTGCTCCTCCCTGTCAGTGCTTACAGAACCCATCCCACCTGCTGTGTGCTCAGCTCTGCTCTGCAGACACCTCCTGGCAGCACGGCAGGATGGCTTGGTGTTTGAACATCCTAAAGAACATCTCGGATAAACCCCGAGGACAGTGTTGGTGCTGATCTGAAGGCTGAAGGAGGTGAAGGGCTTTTATTGATTTATTCATCTCTCAGTGCAATGTCCTAGAAGTCTCAGATGCTTGTATAAACATGACAACTTCATTACCATTTCTCCATGTGCCTGTTAGAGTGGGAAGCTGAAACTACACACCACAGAAAGTGCCTTTGCTTCAGGTAGCCCCTGCATTGTCCTTCTCCTGAAACATCCCCCAGGAAATGTCCCAGGGGTGATGCATATGGAGCTGTGAGCAGCTCTGGCCCACCCATCCAGCACCCTCTCAACAGCAGAATGACCCTGCCTTGCTGGGGGTCACTCCTTTGACGCACAGCTTCTCCCTAAAGTGCTATAGGCAGCTCCCCGGGCAGGCTGAGCACTCACCCTGGCAGGCGGCAGAGTCCCAACCCCCAGCACACAACCCTGGTCTGAAGGGCAGTCCTGGGCACCCCTGGGTGCACACTTACCTGCACGCCCTGCAGCCATCCCTGGAAGAAGGGAGCTGTGATGTCCTGTCCCACTGAGGGTGCAGCAAAGTCCTGCTCTGCACATCCTTCTCCACACTAAAGAAACCCTGAGAGCCATCCTGCCAGATCATCCCTGCTCTGGAATGTGCCAGCTCTAAGAAATCCCTCCAGGACACTCATGTACATTGTCGTGCAGCCAGGGACTTACTGTGTTAAGGGTTCTGAAGATTTCTTCTCCAGTAAGTTCTCAGCATCCTCCCACTCCACACTGCTTGTAGTATTTCTTGCTTCTCTCCTTCCCCTTCAGAGCCTGGAGACAGAGCCCTCAGCCCTGCTGCGCTTTGCAGAGGAGCTGCTCCTGGGCAGAGCTGTTTCTCTGCAGCGCTGCCACTTGCCATGAGCTCCCTCTGTCCCAGGAGCCCAGCCCAGCTCAGCAGCAGAGGACCAGCCTAAGACACCACTCTTTCTGCCCCCTCTGGACTTCCTTCAGTTGGCCTCGGGCCTCCAGGACTGACGGATCCTGAAAGGCAGCAGGGTCATCCCTGAGGAATGTACTTTGGAGTCAACAAAAGCGGTCACTAATGGTCCCTCTCTAAATAGTGGAGAAGGACTGATTCCTGCATCAGAAATTGTCCTACGAAAGCATGGTTGCCTGTAAGAGGTGTAAATGTTCCCCTCTGGACACTGCCATTCCTGTCCCATAACAAGGACACATAGACAGGGACAGAGAGAGGTTGGTTTCCCCTGTGCTGGGCAGTGGTTCTGTGGGCACTCAGTTGCTCACCCACAGACACTTGGTGATGACTGAAGGGCCCGGGGTGGTCCAAGACGTGTGCAAGTGTTTGCAAGCTCTGATGGAAAAACTCTGAGAATACCTACATTCCTCCTAAGCATCCGCTAAGGGGCAGAGGCGGAAAGAGGGATATCCTTATCCATCCTAAATGACACCAGACCTCTATGTTTGGGGCATCCGAATGTACCTTCTCATATATATTTCTGGAGAATGCAGAGCTCTTGAGCTGACCAAACACAGCAGTGCACCAGAAGACCTGGGTCTCCCTCTATCCATTGAATTTATTAGAGCATCAGACACTGCAAAGCCAAGACATGTCCCCATCCCTGCACTCCACTCAGGAGGCAAACACAGCACAGGACCTCCCGGACAGCTATGCCCTGTTGGAGCTGGTGCGAGGCAGACACCCCAGGGCCCCACAAAGGGGGCCGGTGCCTGTGTGTCATCACCTGAACACCAGCATCATGGCACAGATGCAAGGTCCATCCCTTGGTGGTGCTGTAGGACTGGGAGGCAGCCCGTACTTGTGTTCTCCGCCCTTGACCATTCTCCACTCTCTGAACCTCTACTCACCTGACTGATGATATGGAGAGGGAAAATGATGATGATGATAATGTCCACAGCTAATGCCCACCAAAGGCTGCCCACTCTCAAGGACTTTCTCTGCAGCACCCTGTCCTTCCTGGAGTTTGTCTTGCAAAGTCCACAACCCTGCAGAGCTTCTGCAGAGTCACCAAATGCCTCTCTGGACAAGGTGTCATTGCCCAGCCTTGTTTCTCTGGCCTTGGAGACTGCAAGGCAGTCTGTGGGCACCTTATTCCCTTGTTGCATTACCATCTGCCAAACACTCCAGCATGTGAAGCAAAGTGAGGCCCTGAGTCCCTGTTACCATGTTTACCTGTAACGAGTCTGCTCAGCCCCAGTGCCACAGCTGAGAGACTGCAGCCCAAACACGTACAGGCAGGAGGAGCTGGAGCCTCACAGCACTGTGATGGTTTTGGGTGAAATCAGATGTGGTGGAACAGCTTGCTCAGTTAAGGTGCTGCAGTGGAAGGACAGAGGCTCTGCAGAAGAGAGTGGCAGGGAAAGTGAAGATGGGGGATGCCCCCTGTGCGAAGGGGCAGCTCAGATGTATGCAGGTCTTCCAGGGTGGGTTAGTTCCTGTCTCTGGGGATTAGAGGAGCCAGTAAGGGTGACATTGTGTTGGCAAGTGTGAACCCCTCATTGAGAGAGGGTCATTGAACCTCATTGAGAGGTTCATAATTGCCAACACAATGTCACACTTACAGCAGAAAAATTATTTTGTCAGCAACTCAAGGAAGTCTCCAGGTCAATGAGCCAGTTCTTGTGGGGGACTGTAATGGCCCTGGCATTCATGGATCAGGTAAAACAACAAGGTACAAACAGTCTGGAGGGTTTTGGGACAGCTTCTTAATACAGCTTCCTGGAGGGGCGACAAGGGTACTGGATGCTCAGCTGGATCTCGTACTGGCAAAGAAGAAAGAGCTGGTCAGGGATATGATAAGCAGGATAAACAACTCCTGATAAACACACATACATACACATACTAGAAACAGGAATAAAAGATAGAGAGCAGAAATGATCTAGGGACGATACTGTCCGAGAGGTGTTGCCGTTGAGTGATAACAGTTAGAGTCATCATAGAATCATTCCGGTTGGAAGAGACCCTCCAGATAATCGAGTCCAACCATAACCTAACTCTAGCACTAAACCATGTCCTTAAGAACCTCATCAATTCACCTTTTAAACACCTCTTGGGATGATGACTCCACCACTTCTTGGGGCAGCCTGTTCCAATGCCTGACAACACTTTCCGTGAATAAATTTTTCCTAATATCCAATCTGTGTGCCTGCTTTCAACCTGGGAGATGGAGAATGGCCACTGCTGGGGGGCAGTTAGACAGTGCTCAATATGGCCCATGAGCTGACCTTCCTGCCTAACTCTCCTTCACTCCCCACACTTGGATGGATCTCAGGAAGTCTTTTCTTTCTTCAGAAGTTCATTCTTTCAGTATCTGCAGTTCAGGAAATTGGCACCAGAGGGCTCATGTCGTGCTTTGATCGTGGGGAGACAATAAAAAAACGCGGCAGATGTATTTTCCTTAACCTTCTTCCCCCCTCCCGTTTTCTGTGCCCCGCCCCCCTCCTTTTTCACTAAGGACAGGCGATTTTGAGAGGAAAGGAAAAGAAGGACAGAGAGAAGAAAGCTGGAAAATTTGAAAACGTTTTACTAACACTACTAAATAAACATAGAGGAAAATAAAGCAGAACAAATATTATAGAACCAGTCTTGCAATTCCCAGCAGCTAGTCCAGCAGGATCCTTCAGCTAACCGGAACTAGATTCAGTCTGTCACGAGGCCTCAGCATGCAGGGGCAGCAGAAAAGAAGCAGAGACGAAGCAAAGCAGCAGGAGACTCAGCAGAAGAGAGAGAGTCCTTCGGGTCCACCTTTTATATCCAGGAAGTCGTGAATGGGATGGAATACTCCAATTGGTCAATTCGCGGTCACCTGACTCAGACCACCTGCTCTTGTTGCTCCCCACAATGACCCAGGACACATCATTAACATGCAAAATACCATGACAAGCCAAGTCTCCCTGCATAATTCTCCCTAATTTGTCACCTCTTCAGAGACTCCGGGAGTGTAGCCAAACTGAGGAGATTTCAGTAATAAATCACATTACAACAGGACTTCTTCATTTACTAGTTTTCTTTATTTTTCTCCTTACAGAACAACTGATAACAGACTTCCCCAATTCCTATTGATCCGGAGTGTCTCCTGATGAAGTCTGAATATGTGGGAAAAGTGAGATCCTTTCTGTATGACACTTGTGAGCAAACTCTGCCCCATTTCTGGAAGGAGGAATGGAAAACCCCACTGGGAAACCTGGCTGCTGCCTGGTACAGGTCCAGGGAGTCACTGTCCAGGGATGTACATGTTACTCAGGAAGTTGTCCCAAACCAGAGACTAACTCTGAGAGCAAGGGGTACTTTTCATCCAGGTACACCACCTTTCCTTTTTGCTCTTAGCAGGAAGTTCTCATCAGACAAAACTCCTCCCAGCTTGGTGTCAACAAACCTGCTGAGGCTACACTCTGCCCCGTCATCCAGATCATTCATGACGATTTTGAAGAGGATTGGACCCAGTGTTGACTCCTGGGGTGCACTGCTAGTTGCTGGCTTGCAACTAGACTTTGTGTCACTGATCACTACTGTTTGAGGCCAGGCTTTCAACCACTTGGATCCTGTGTTCAGTTTTGGGCCCCTCACTACAGGAAAGACATTGAGGTGCTGGAGAGAATTCAGAGAAGGGCAACAGAGCTGGTGAAGGGTCTGGAGCACAAGTCTTACAAAGAGCGGCTGAGGGACCTGGAGGGGTTTAGCCTGGAAAAAAGGAGGCTGAAAGGAGGTTATAGCATGGAGGATGTTGGTCTCTTCTCTCAAGTAGTAGTTGATAGGATGAGAGGAAAGGGCCTAGGTTGCACCAGGGAACGTTTAGATTTAATATTAGGAAAAATTTGTTCACGGAAGGGGTTGTAAAGCACTGGAACAGGCTGCTCAGGGCAGTGGTGGAGTCACCATCCCTGGAGGTGTTTAGAAGACATGTAGATGAGGTTCTTAGGGACATGTTTAGTGCTAGAGTTAGGTTATGGTTGGACTCTATGATCTTGAGGGTCTCTTCCAACCAAAATGATTCCATGATTCTCTGATTCTCTGATTCTACCATTAGTGTTAAAGTGACTAATTATAGGATGTTACAATGGTGAGGACTAGAGAACTTAAACTCCAGGTGAAACTCCAAACTGCATCAGAAATTGAATGTAGTAGATGCGATTGCATCCATGAGTTATTGATTTTAGAAGCAATTCAAACCTCTTCAGCAACCTATTTATCTGCACAATGAGAATCATAGATCTGGAGATAGAATGAACCCATGAGGATCATTGACTCCAAATAACTTCCTGTACCAGCAAGGTACAGAGCATGGAACTGCCTCCAACATCGATAAAACTCCTTAGGTGGATTCCCTAGAGGAGGCTGAGGCTACTACCTGCCAAATTCCACACTCTCCATTTCTCACAACATCCCAGAGCTGCCTGGGAGGAGTCTGAAGAAGGGGTGGGGTATGGACGTTGTCCCAGCATACACAATACTCTTTGGCTTCCTACTGGCAGAATAGTCTGTTGCTGTTTCCTGGGATCTCAGCTTTCTCCAGTAGAGGCCAACACACTCCTAGAGATACCTGCAAGGAGTCACAGGGAGCTGCCAGGCATGGACCTGCCTCCAACATGGACAAAACAGTTAAGAGAACTACCTAGGAGTAGTTTAGGGCTACTACCCATGATTTCAGCTGTCTCCAGAGAAAGCCAGAACACTCCTGGGGATACCTTGGAGGAGTCCCAGAGAGATATTTGGCATTGAGCTGCCTCCAATATGAATAAAGCTCATCAAGTAACTAACCAGGAGAACTCTGGGGCTGCTACCAGAGTCTTCAGGTGTCCTGACCCAGTGGTTTTGGGAACCAAGTGTTTAATGGGAGGTGGGGTTTCAATCACCCCTTTCATGCCTCTCAATATATCTTTTTGTTCCCTACATTAAATTGGTTTCTTACCTTTGGCTTCACCTAATTGAATTCTAGGCATGTCTGTCTCCTGTTGACTCCTCTACAAAGCTTCTAGGAGGAGGTTGTTTCTATGTCCTTCAGCCGTTTTACCCTTGACCAATAT
This sequence comes from Caloenas nicobarica, assembly GCF_036013445.1. NCBI lineage: Eukaryota > Metazoa > Chordata > Aves > Columbiformes > Columbidae > Caloenas > Caloenas nicobarica. The sequence goes on along the minus strand of NC_088270.1, from coordinate 6,375,423 downwards.
TCCGGTAATTAAGGGCACAGGCACAAATTCTTATGGAGTTGCAAATGCTGTTGGCTGTTGGCTATGGCAGCACAGAAAGCAGAGAAAGCAAGCTAATTTTGTGGTAATAAAGATGCTCCTAGGGGTTCAGATTTCATGGATGACGAGTAGACTGGGCTGGTGGAGAGGACAGAAGCAAAGTCTATCAGTAAGCGGTCAGTGCTGTCAGCTAAAGGATAGCTTCGGCCTTACTGAAGTTTTTGGGGTATACTGAACCAGAGAAGTCTCATTCCCTCCATACAATCCCACTGCCTGGGAACTCTAGGCTGCTTCAGTTTCTGGAATTTTAAGCCAAGCATCATGATAGTTTTCACTGTAATCCTAGCAATAGATTGGAATACAGTAAGAACTAATTAGAGACCTTGCCCGCATCAAACATGGCTGAGATTTCAGAAAGTTTCTCTCAGGCCACCTGATCAGGAGGAGGAAGTCAGTGAGGCTTTGTACAGACAGCTGGAAGTAGCCTCACAATCACGTGCCCTGGTTCTCATGGGGGACTTCAACGACCCTGGCATCTGCTGGGTGGGCAACACAGCTGAGCACACACAGTCCAGGAGGGTCCTACAGATAATTGGTGACAACTTTTTGACACAGATGATGGAGGAACCAACAAGGACAGTTGTGCTGCTGGACCTTGTCCTAACAAACCAAGAGGAACTGGTTGGAGATGTGAGGGTTGGGGGCGGCCTCAGCTGCAGCGACCATGAGGTGGTGGAGTTTAGGATCCTGCATGGAGGAAGCAGGACAGTAAGTAGCACTAAAATCATGGACTTCAGCAGGACAAACTTTAGACTCTTCAAGGTCCTGCTTGCAAGAATCCCATGGGTTAGGGCTTTATAAGGTAGGGTTAATATTCAAACATCACTTCCTCCAAGCCCAAGGCCAATGCATCCCTATGAGGAAGAAATCAAGTAGAGGGAGTAAGAGGCCAGCATGGATGAATAAGGAAGTCCAGTCAAAACTCAGGTGGAAGGAGGATGTTTATGTAGTGTGGAAAAAGGGACAGACCACCTGGGAGGAATACAAGGAGGCTGTTAGAGTGTGCAGGGATGTGGTGAGGAAGGTCAAGCTCCACTTGGAAGAAAATCTGGCCAGGGCTGTCAAAGGCAACAAGAAGGGCTTCTTCAAGTACAGCACCAGCAAAAGGAAGGTTGGGGAAAATGTAGGTCTGCTGCTGAATGAGGAGGGTGCCCTGGTGACGGATGATACAGAGAAGGCAGAGTTACTGAATACCTTCTTTGCTTCCATCTTTACTGCTAAAACTGTTCCTCAAGTATTCCAGACCCTAGAGATAGGAGAGAAAGTCTGGCAAAAGCAAGACTTTCCCTTGGTTGAGGATGACCAGGTTAGAGATTGTTTACACAAACTGGACATCCACAAATCCATGGGCCCTGATGGGATGCACCCACGAATGCTGAGAGAGTTGGCAGATGTTATTGCAAAGCCACTCTCCATCATCTTTGAAAGGTCTTGGAGAACAGGATTTAGTTGCCTGAGGGCTGGAGGAAAGCCAATACCACTCCAGTCTTCAAAAAGGGCAAGAAGGACGACCCAGGAAACTACAGGCCAGTCAGCCTCATCTCCATCCCTGGAAAGGTGATGGAATAGCTCATTCGGGACATCATCTCCAAGCATGTGGAGGAAAATAAGGTTATCAGGAGTAGTCATCATGGCTTCACCAAGGGGAAATCATATTTTACCAACCTAATAGCCTTCTGTGATGGTGTGACTAGCTGGGTAGATGGGGGAAGAGCAGTGGATGTTGTCTACCTTGACTTCAGCAAGGTTTTGACACCATTTCTCACAACATCCTCATAGACCGGCTCAGGAATTGCAGGCTGGATGAATGCATGGTGAGATGGATCTTCAGCTGCCTGGATGGCAGAGCTCAGAGGGTTGTGGTCAATGGTGCAGGGTCTGGTTGGAGGCCTGTAGGCAGTGGGGTTCCCCAGGGGTCAGTACTGGGTCCTGTTCAACCTGTTCATCAATGACCTGAATGAAGAGACTGAATGCACCCTCAGCAAGTTTGCTGATGACACCAAACTGGGAGGAAGGGCTGACACACCAGCAAGACCTGGACAGGCTGGAGGACTGGGCAGAGAAGAACCTGATGAAGTTTAACAGGGGCAGGTGTCGGGTCCTGCACCTGGGGAGGAATAACCCCAGACACCAGTACAGGTGAGAGGTTGCTGGAAAGCAGCATTGTGGAGAAGGACCTGGGAGTTCTGGTCAACAACAGGTTGTGGCCAAGAAGGCCAGCGGTATCTGGGGTGCATTAAGAAGAGTGCGACCAGCAGGTTGAGTTAGATTGTTCCTCCCCTTCTGTTCTGCCCTGGGGAGGGTGCGTCTGGAGTGCTGGGTCCAGTTCTGGGCTCCCCAGTTTAAGAAGGACAAGGAATTACTGGAGAGAGTCCAGCGAGAGCTAGAAAGATGCTGAGGGGTCTGGAGTATCTTTCTGATGAGGAAAGGATGAGAGAGCCGGGGCTGTTCAACCTGGAGTAGAGAAGGCTGAGGAGGGATCTTATTAATGTTTATAAATATCTCCAGGGTGGATGTCAAGAGGACGGACCAGACTCTGTTCAGTGGTGCCCAACCATAGGATGAGGGGCAACGGGCACAGAGTGAAGCATAGAAGGTTCCATCTAAATATGAGGAGAAACTTCTTTACTTTGAGGGTGCCAGAGCCCTGGAACAGGTTTTCCAGAGAGGTTGTGTAGTCTCCTTCTCTGGCGACATTCAAACCTGCTTGGACACAATCTTGTGCGACCTGCTCTAGGTGAACCTGCTTTAGCAGTGAGTTGGACTAAATGATCCCCAGAGGTCACTTGCAACCCCAACCATTCTGGGATTCTGTGTGATTCTGTGATTCACTCTATAGGCAAAACTGTGTGCAGCTTCTCATACAGTCTTATTATAAATAGTTAAATTTAGTCAATGTTACTGCCTACTATCCGTCCTTGACCTTGTGCTACTACAGGTGGTATTCCTCCTGTAAATGTAGTTCTAAAGATAGGTTGTGACTTATCTTGGGAGTTGGCCACAATGATCCTTATGGGTCTGTTCCAACTCGAGATAATCAGTGATTCTATGATGTGCAATATCTGATTTATCCCATGGGCAACATGAAAAGGCGGAACCTGTTAGAGACAGGTTTCAGGTGTGTGTTCCAGTTATAGGTACTCCCATGGTGATAAGGAAACACCACATTTTCCTCTAAGAGAAGACACTTGGGTCTTGGACATAATCCAAGCCTCAACTATGGTGGCCATACTCCCCTTAGTGCCTAGGGCATCCCATGCTCCTTCTTTGCAAAACAACAGAGTCACCCAGATCAGGCCCTGAGCTAGGTGTTTAACCATCACCTCATCTCCAGGACTTTGATAGGGGTTCGTTCCGTATACCCCTCATTATTTCTACTCCTGGGAAGATGTTTTTCCAGCCTTCCCAGTGGTGTTTGCTTTAAGGGACCAATACGATCTCCTTGTCTAGTTCCCCAGAGTGGTTTACCTTACTTGAGATTGGCAAACTGCTGTCCTTGTCACCTGTAGTGCACCATGGGGTCATAGAATTGTTTTGGTTGGAAGAGACCCTCAAGATCATCGAGTCAAACCATTAACCCAATCCTGGCACTAACCCATGTCCCTGAAAACCTCATCTCCGTCTGTTCAACCCTCCAGGGATGGTGACTCCAGCACTGCCCTGGGCAGCCTGTTCCAATGCCCCACAGCCCTTTGGGGAAGAAATTGTTCCCCAGATCCAACCTCAACCTCCCCTGGCGCAACTTGAGGCCGTTTCCTCTGCTCCTGGCGCTTGTTCCTGGGGAGCAGAGCCCGACCCCCCCTGGCTCCAAGCTCCTTTCAGGCAGGTCAGAGATCAGAAGGTCTCCCCTCAGCTCCTGTTCTCCAGCTGAACCCCCAGCTCCCTCAGCCGCTCCCGTCACCCTTGTGCTCCAGCCCCTCACCAGCTCCGTTCCCTCCTCTCAACTCGCTCCAGCACCTCAAGGTCCTTCTCAGGATGAGGGACCCAAAACTGAGCCCAGGATTCGAGGTGGAGCCTCAGCAGCGCCCAGGACAGTGGCAGAGTCACTTCTCTTGATGATCCGTGTGGGTCCCTTCCACCTCAGGACATTCTGTGGTTCTACGAACATTGATCAGATCCCTCTCAGCTTCTCTTCTCCAGGATGAGCAGCCCCAGCTCTCCCCGTCTCTCCTCATAAGATGCTCCAGGCCCCTCATCATCTTCGTGGCCCCTGCTGGCCTCCCTCCAGTAACTCCTTATCCTTCTTAAACTGGGGAGCCCAGAGCTGGTCGCAAAATCCAGATGCGGCCTCACCAGGGGAGGAACAACCTCCCTGACCTGCTGGTCACGCTCAACGCCCCCCGGCACCGGTGGCCTCTTGGCCGCAAGGCCGCGTTGGTGACTCGTGGTCAGGTAGTTGTAGAAGCTCTAAGGTCTCCCCTCAGCTCCTGTTCTCCAGCTGAACCCCCAGCTCCCTCAGCCGCTCCCATCACCCTTGTGCTCCAGCCCCTCACCAGCTCCGTTCCCTCCTCTCAACTCGCTCCAGCACCTCAAGGGCTTTCTTGTCATGAAGGGCCCAAAACTGAACACATGATTCGAGATGAGGCCTCACCAATTGGTTTTCATTAATTTTTCTTTTTTTTTTTTCAGCCAGTGTTTTCTCTGGGCAGCACTTGCTCATACAGAGTATGAGTCTGTGTACAGACACAAGTGGATCCTTGCTCCAGGGCCATCTACACCACTTTGAGCTCTGCCAGAGCCATCAATTCCAACTGTGAAACCTTCCCGGAGCTTTACCAGTTATCAGGGAGGAGAGCAGCTGGGAGAACTCCACCAGCATCCCGATTCACTCTACACTCTCCCATCACTTGTCTTCCATATTTGTCCCATCACTTGTCACTCGATGATGGATGGACAAAGCCCATCACTGCACCGTAGTCTTCTGCACCACCCTTAGGAGTAATGGCTTTCTAGTTAAAATCGGTTTTGAACTAGGAAGAGACATAATTTATCTTTCCAGAATTAATGGCTTGGTAGTTGGCAGACCTTTGTATGCCACGAGTAGCACCTTCTGAAATGGAGAGTACTTCCACTGGGAACCTTGCCAGGAGTTAGAGCCAAAGGTAGTAGGGGACTCCTTCCTACCTTATGCATCTTGCTGCCACCCCCTTCGATGTCCCTTATCACCTATGCCTATATGTAGGGTAAACGCATGTGTAGGGTGGTTGGGTCCCACAGGGTGTAGGGTGGTTGGGTCCCATGGAGTGTAGGATGGATGGGTGGATCCTATAAAGCGTAGGATGGATCCTATAGAGTGTAGGATGGATGGGTTCCATAGAGTGTAGGATGAATGGATCCTATAGAGCGCAGGTGTCAAACACCTGGCCCGCCACCTTAGCTTAAAGGGGTACTCTCAAGTGTGCAAACATTTCATTTAATTTTTTAATAAATTAGCCAGATACATGGGCTTTAGCAATTACATGTTATTTTTTAAAAATACCTGTAAAAAGACATTTCGTAACCAGTAGCCAGGGTCCGACTCATGAATTCTATGTTGTTTTCTGTGGATACGACCCACTCTGCCCTATGGGGAAGGGAGTTTAAAGGAAAGGTGGGCCTGAGTATTATTTAATCTGGTCCTAAAGGACATCTTGGTCTTTTACTTAGGTGGCACACAATACCACCTTTGGTGGAACAATCTGAATCCCAAAATGTCCAGTAAGAGAGAGGTTGATGCAGAAGGAAGGCAATTTAGTGATAGATGGGAAAGTGAATACGCTTGTGTTTCAAGGAGAAAAATCAGTATGTTTTTTGTGTTATGAGGCAGTGTTGGTGATAAAGGAGAACAATGCACATAATCGAGTGGCAACCACAAGGCCCGTGGGACGAATCCTAAAATTACATTCAACCCTTTGATGTCAATGGCAAGGCTGATGTGGCCCCTGGCGAAAATGAGTCTGACACCCCTGCTATAGAGCGTGGTGTGGATGGGTGGATCCTACAAAGTGTAGGATGGATCCTATGGAGTATAGGATGAATGGGTTCCATAAAGTGTAGAGTGGTTGGGTCCCATGGACTGTAGAGTGGATGAATCCTATAGAGTGTAGGATGGATGGGTTCCATAAAGTATAGGGTGGTTGGGTCCCATGGAGTGTAGGATGGGTGGAGCATATAGACTGTAGGGTGGTTGGGTCCCACAGAGTGTAGAGTGGATGAATCCTATAGAGCAGGGGTGTCAAACTCATTTTCACTCGGGGCCACATCAGCCTCGCAGTTGCCCTCAAAGGACCAAATGTAATTTTAGGACTGTATAAATGTAACTACTCCTACATTTATACAGTCCTAAAATTACATTTGGCCCTTTGAAGGCAACCGCGAGGCTGATGTGATCCCCAGTGAAAATGAGCTTGACAGCCCTGCTATAGAGCATGGGATGGATGGATCCTATAGAGTGTAGGATGGATGGGTTCCATAAAGTATAGGGTGGTTGAGTCCTATAGAGCAGAGGATGGATGGGTCCCATAGTGTTGGGTCCCATAGAGAAGTAAGAAAGAGTTTCATCTTTTAAAGCAGTTGATACTTCATGATTTTTCTGATCTCAGTTCCATACTGTGGTTTTCTACTTTTCTAGTTTTGTCTTCTTTTCTATCTTTTACTTTTTCGTCTTTTCTTCTTCTTTTTCTGTGCCAGATGGCACAGTTTTCCATCCTCCATCAGGTACCTATTAGCAACATTATCACATCAGGTACCTACTAATAACAATATAAACTCTTGACTTGGTGCTTGCCGTGTTGGGTCAGAAATGCCAATATTTAATTCCTGTAAATGCCAGACAATCACACCCGTACTTTGGCCAACCATTTCCTCATCTGGTCCCCTGATCAGCATATCATCTACAAATTGTCAGATTGTCACTTCAGTTGGAAGGATGATCGATCCTACCTCTGTAATACCCAAATTATTAATCTAATTGATTAATTCTGTCGTCTTACGGAAAAGGAGCCGGTGAGCACAGGTGATGATGCTTGTCCTCCCTCTGCATCTCAGTGGCTGCACAAGGCCGGACGTTAAACTCCGTCTAAGGGAGACTGGACGTAAACCCGTTATCAGGGAAAACTGAACTTAAATCCAGTATCAGGGGAAACTGAACTTAAACCCACTATCAGGGAAAACTGAATTTAAAACTGAGCCTTGCACCGCAAACTGTTAAGCCGAGGGTTTTTAAACAAAAGCAGCACACATGACTCCATTGCTCTAAAACGTGTTTATTTCTTAAAAAAATACTTTTTTTTGAGAGAGAGGAAAAAGATTTTTTTGCTCGTTAATAAATAATAATTTTTACCTATTATTTGACTTATATTTCATTGGTTTTGTGTAATTTCTATTTATAATGTACATAATATATTGGTAATGATGCGCATGTGTATAAATAAATGGATATACACGGCGCGGGGGGCTGGTGAACAATATTTTAGGGATCGGGAAAGATCGGACACGACCCTGCAGGGGGAGGGATGATGACGTCAGGGCTCCCTTGACCACCCCCCCCTTCCCGATGACGTCACCCCTCTTCTCCAGCGCGTGCCCAGTGCGGCGGCACCGCCCCCTCCCCCCCCGCCCCCTCCCTGGCGACGCGCGGAGGATGCGGGGCCGCAGGTGGGTGCGGGGCTGGGGGGGGCACGTGGGTGCGGGGAGGGGTGCGTGAGTGTGTGCGTGGGATTTGGGGGTGCAAGAGGGGCTGCTGTTGCGTGCGGGGGAGGGGATGTGGGGTGCAGCGCGGGGGTCGCAGGGGGTGGGGGGGGGGGGGTTCTCGGGGGCGCGCCGGCGCGGTGCGTTGTGGGTGATGCATGCATTGCGGGGTGCGGGGGGGGGATTTTGGGGGTACATCGTGGTGCAAGCTCTGGGGTTTGCGCACGGCGGGGGGGGTGGATTTGGGGAGTGCAGCAGGGAGGGACGCCTCGGTGCATTGTGGGGGGTGCCGGCGCTTGGGGGGGAGCGGGAGCGGGAGCGGGAGCGGGGCGGGGGGGGGGCAGCCCCGGGGATGCTGCGCTGCACATCAGCATCCGTGCAAGGGTGGTGCATTGTGGGATGCGCACGCGCTGCCGGAGGGGGGTGGGCACGGGTGCTGTGGAGGCATTTTGGGGTGTTTGGGGGGGTGTTTGCATGGGGGGGGTACATGCACGGAGCTGCATGTGTGGGGGTGCGGCACGCGCAGCGCGTGCACGTGCAGGTGCGTGCAATTGGGGGTGCATGTGAATGGTGCGGGCATATCGGGGTGCACGGAGATGCATATATGTACTGCAGTGCATGCGTGCGCTAGGTGTGGGGCGGCGGTGCATGCATCCCCGGGGGCGCGTGGAGCTGCATGTGTGTGCAGCATGCACTTGCACACCTGTGCACCATGCAGGCATGTGCACCGTGCATGCATGCGCCTTCATCTGCACGCACCCGTTGCACATATGCACCCCCACATGTGTGTGCCCCACTGTGTGCGTGCGCTCAGCGTGTGTGCACAGAGCTGCTTGGCTGCAGAAGTGCAGGAGTGTGCAGGGTGCATCCTGCGCGGTGTGTGTACATGCACAGCCCTGTGTGTGCACGCACCCCTTGCACACGGGCACCGTGACACACTTGCTGCATGTGTGTGCACCGTGTGTGTGTTCACTGCCAAGTGCGTGCGTGTGAGCCTGTGTGCATGCACAGGGGTGTGCACACATGCTGCAGATGTGCGGAGGTTCCTGCACACACGCTGCTGCACGCACGTGGAGGTGCACATGTGCACGGCAGGCGTGTAGACATGCTGCACGTGGGCGCATGTGCACGTGTGCACAGGCACTGCCCAAAGCCCCAGTCTGGCTGGGTTTTCCCCCAAAAGCTGCAGCATTTCTCCTCTTCTTCCCCAGGGAAAGCATGAGCAGGGCTGGATAAGTGGGTTGGGGTAGTGGCACACTGGCTTACTACTAGGTTACTACTTGCTTCCTGTGAGGCTACTGATAAGATACTGCTGGGATACTCTCAGCAACCTTGTGTGGGAGTAGTAAGATACTACCCAGACACAGCTGAGATACTCTTAGGATACTACTAAGATGCTATCAGGAGTTTACTAAAATGCTCTGAGGATACTCTGCAGACAGTACTAAGACACTCTCAGGGTGGCACTAAGATACTATCAGGATACTATGTGGATGCCACTGGGATACTGCAAGAATGCTGCTAAGGCACTGTCAGGGCACTACCAGGATACTATCAAGACACTACTAAGATATTTCCCGCATCTTTTCAAGGTTGCTACTGAGATACTATTATGAAGGTAGCCCTGAGGTAGTGCTTACTCACCATCAGGATACTCTCAGGATACTACAACAGAGAGGGTTAAGATGCTTTCAGCATAGTAATGTCGCGCTAATATAATATCTGGATATTACATTGCACTATCAAGATACTATCAGGACACTACTAAGATAACAGCTGTAAACATTGCAACACGATTAGGATCCTATCCAGACACTGCTCATATACTATTATGATACTATCAGGGCACTGTTAGGATACAACTAGGATGCTATTAGGTTGCTCCTGACGTAGTGTCAGGATATTACTACCTGTGCTGGTACACCATCAGGGCAGCGCTAAGCTATTCAATAGCTGCTACTAGGATACTCTCAGTGTAGCACAAAGGTACAATCAGGACGTTGCTAAGATGTTACCAGGATACTGCCTGGATACTCCGAAGAGACTGTTGGGATACTGCCACAATACTGTCAAGGCACTACTAAGATACTACAGGGCCATTACTAGGATACTGCTAGGAGTACTACTATGATACTATCAAGATATTATCACAACACTACTAAGATGCACTCATTTTTTAGTAGGATGCTAGCAGGATATCAGTAGGATACTTCTGAGATCCTACAAAGGCACCAGAAAAGATAATGATAAGATACTTCTGGAATACTATCAGGGCAACACTCAAACTTTTGGGATACTGTCAGCACATTGTTGATACTAATATGATACTTTCAGGCTGCTACTAAGATAGTGATATAGTATACGGATACTACTAAGATACTACCAATTCAGTAAAAAAGGTAGTGTTATGATACTTTTTACATACTATCAGGGTAGCACTAATATACTTTTGGACCACTATCGACACTTTATTGCTACTAGTGAAGTACTATCAGTATAGTGTCAGGATATCAGTGTATTTCTATGAAGACAGCGCTAAGTTGCTGTTAGGATACTATGGAGATACTGTTGGTTTGTGAGCCCTGGCAGTTGGGTTTCAACCTGTATGGCAGCAGGGAACGAGCAGGAACGTTCGTTCCAAGGGAACGAGGAGCCCTGGTGTTGTAACCTGTGAGTAGCCTCATGGGCACTCTCTCCCCACAGCTAAGGTGGCGTGTTGGCATTGAGGAGGATGGAGGCGCCTCTTGTAAGCCTGGAGGAGGAGTTCGAGGAGGGGCCTGTGGACGATGGGGGGACCCCGCTCCGCGCCGCCGACCCGGCACTGGCCGAGCTGGAGAGCTTCTCGGCCGAGATGATGAGCTTCAAGTCCATGGAGGACCTGGTGCAGGAGTTTGACGAGAAGCTCACTGTCTGCTTCCGCAACTACGACGCTGCCACCGAGGGCTTGGCCCCCGTGCGGGGGCGGCTCCAGGCGCAGGAGGAGGAGGAGCGTCTCCAGGACGAGGAGTGAGTAAAGTCCCCCCTACTCCTGGGATGCCTCCTCGCACACCTGCAAAATCTACCACCCCCGGTGCGGCATGGTTGTACAACATGCCAGGAGTAGCGCTGTAGTATCCTATGAGTCAGGACTCCCTCAGGGTCTGCATGCCACCTTGCATGCTAGCAAGGTACACTCCACGTGCAACTCAGCCCCCTGCATTGTGGCGTAGTCGTGCAGCAGCGTGGAGTAGCTGTGTAGTATCATAGGAGTAGCTGTATAGGATCCTATGAGTAGGCTTGCATGCCTTCTTGCATGGTCATGAGATACGCCCAGTCCCACGGCCTGCAGGCCTCCCTACCCCATTGCAGCATGGCTGTGTAGCACATCACAGTAGCGGTATAGTATGCTATGAGTAACGCCCCTCTGGGACCTATTACACCTCCTTGCATGCTTACAAGATCTCTACCACATGCAAATCCATCCCCTGCCTTGTGGCGTGATCGCATGGCACCTTGGAGTAGCTGTGTAGAATCTTTGGAGTTGCCATGTAGCATCCTTGGAGTAGCTTGTAGTATCCTTGGGACTAGCTGTGTAGCATCCTATGAGTAGCCGTGTAGGATCCTTGGAGCAGCTGTGTAGTATCCTCTGAGGAGGCACAGCAGAGTGCCCCATGTCCCATTGCAATGGGGCCCAGTCTTTGGATGAGCGCCCCCCAGAGGTTGGTGAGTGTAAACCTTGAGTAAGGTGTGAGTAGAGCCTGGCCTCTCTGACAAAATATAGTGGAATTTGCGTTAAAATCTATATTTTCTTTAGAATCTTTTTTTTTCCTGCAAAATGCCCTTTTTTTGCCAAATTAGTGTAATTTTTTTCAGCGGTGCTTATACATTAACACTTTTCAAATGGATTTTTTTGTGTGCTTAAGTGGGACTTTCACCCCCGGGCTGCAATTCCTAATATTCATTTTTCACTGTGCAAAGTGGTTGTTTTTCAACCTAAAAACCCCCAAATCCATTTGGGTTTTTGTATCATTTTTTCACTCGAACCTGCTGAGGCCAAATTGCTTCTCAGAATTGGCCAAATCGACGGTTTTTCGGAGAAAAAAAAATGCATTGTGGCCCGGTGCCGGGGGCGCTGCGCTGTCGCCGGCAGCCAGTTCGCGGCGCCGCTTTGTGCTGCTCATTGTGTCTTTTTGGGTCAGTTTGGGCAAAACAAGGCGCTTTTTTTTTTATTCTCCTTGAATGAGCCCTGTGTGCATGGGTGGGGGATGGACTGGGGCCTTAAAGGCGCTTTATTTCCCTAATTATTAACCATTTCTGGGCATAATTAACCCAGAAATCTGCTGCCGCTTTGCCTGACCCCGCAGGGTGCCAGCCCTTTAAGAGCGGGGCAAAAAAAAGCAAATTTGGGGAGACAATAATTTATTTTTTTACTAACATGCTACATTTTTGTTAAAAATGGGAATGTAGGGGTGGGGGTTTTTTCACTTTTTTGCGCACGAATTTGTGAAATATGTGATTTAGGGGGGAATTAAGATCAAATGAGGAGGGTGATGAGAGAAGTGCCCTAAAATGGGTGGTTTGGAGGGCTGGGGAGGGGCAGGTGGTTTGGGGTGTTTTCAGGGAAATCGGGGTGTGCGTGGACGTGGCCCCGTGTCGGACTAAAATTGCCATTTCTGGTGGGAAAACGGGTGGGTTTACCTTAACTGGGGAAATATTCTCTAATTTCTTTCTGTGCCTTTTTGCCCATGTTTGACCTTTTTCTCCATTTTTTGACCCTTTTCCTGCTGTCGCCACTTTTCAACTCTTTTCTCCTGTTGTCCCGTTTTCTCTTTCTCCCCCTTTTCTCCCTTTTTCTCCACTTTTCCACGATTTTCCTCATTTTTCCCCTTATTCCCCCTTTTTCTTACGTTTTCTCTTTTTCCCCATTTCCCCTTTCCCCCTTTTGCTCCTTTTTTCCCCCTTTTCCTCCTTCCCCTGTTCCTCATTTCCCCATGTTTCCCTCTCTCCCTTTCCCTTCCTTCCAACTTATCCCCCTTTTTCCTTCTTTTCCCCCTTCCTCACTTTTCTTCCATTTCCCCTCTTTTATCCCTATTTTCCTTTCCCCTACTTTTCCCCATTTTCCCCTTTTTCCCCATCTTCTCTTTCTTCACCTCCTTTTTCTCCTCCGTTTTTCCCCTTTTCCCACCTTTTTCCTCTTTTCCCCCTTCCCTCCTTTTCCCAGTTTTTCCAACTTTCCCCCCTTTGCCCCTTTTTTGCTCTTTTTCACAGTTTTCTACCATTTTTCCTCTTTTTCCTCCTTTTTCTTTTTTTCCCCATTTTTTACTCTTTTCCCCCTCCTTCCCCCCTTTTCCCTTCTTTTCCCCATTTGCCCCCCTTTTCCCCTTTCCACCTTTTTTCCTCTTTTTCACCTTTTTCTACCCTTTCTCTTTTTTTCCTCTTTCCCCTTCCTCCCCTTTTTCGTCCCTTTTCCCCAATTTTTACTCTTTTCCCCCTTTTTTCCACTTTTTCCTCTTTTTTCCCTTCTCCCTTCCCCCCCCTTTTCCGCCCTTTTTTCCTCTTCCCCTTTTTTTACTCTTCTCCCCCTTTTTACTATTTCCCCCCTATTTCCTCTTTTTCACCTTTTTCCTCCTTTTTACCTTTTTCTACTTTTTTCACTTTTTCGACTTTTTTTTTTTTTCCACATTTTTCCCCCTTCCCCCCCCTTTTTTTCCTCTCTTCCTCCTCCCTTCCCACACACACCTTTTTGGGGTGAAATTTGGCCAAATTGGTCCAGCCATGTGGGGGAGAATCGAACACCCCTAATCGTGACGCAGAGGAGGGGGATTTGGGGGGTTCAGGACAGTTTGGGGGCATTTAGGAGTATCAGGGCCAAGGTTTGGGGTGGTTTGAGGCAGTTTTGGGGTTATTTCCAAGTGGTTTCGGGTATTTTGGGAAGTTTTGGGGCGGCGGGGGTCAGGGTATCCCAGCCGGTTTTAGGATGTTTCTGGGTGGTTTTGGGGGTTATTTCAGAGCAGCATTTTGGGGTGTTCCAGGACCATATTTTGGAGTGTTTCAGGGCAGTTTGGGGGGGTGACAATTTGGGGTGTTTCCGAGTGGCATTTTGGGGCGCTGTGACTTCATTTGGGGGCATTTCAGCACGTTCCAGGCCTGCATTTTGGGGAGGTTCGAGGCATTTTGGGCATTGCAGAAATATTTTGGGCTGTTGGGCAACAGAGGGATGTTCCAGAGCATCACCACAGTGTTTTGGGATGTTTTGGGGCATTTCTTTAGGATATAAGGGCAACTTTTGGAGGCGGTTTTGGGTGTTTCTGGACAGTATTTGACAACAGCATTTTGGGGTCTTCCCCAGGGGCATTTTGGGGTGTTTTGGAGCGTCAGGGCAAGTTTTTTGAGCAATGGAGAGCTTTTTGGGGGGAGGCTTTGGGGACACCGTTTTGAGACGTTGCGGGGTGTTCTGAGGCAGCATTTGGGGGCATTTTGAAGCATTTTGGGCAGTGTTTCAGGAAGACATTTTATGGTGTTTCTGGGTGTTCAAAGGTGGCATTTGGGGATGCTTGGGGGCATTTAAGGTGTTTTTAATGCGTTATTTGGTGTTCTCGAGCGTTTCAGGGTGGCATTTTGAAGCTTTGGGACCTTTCGGGGCATTTTGGGGCATTTCAGAAGAACATTTTGGTGTGTTCCAGGGCAGCGTTCTGAGGTGTTTTGGGGCCTTTCGGAGGGTCTTGGCACTTTGGGGCAGTGTTTTAGGACAGCATTTGGGGGTATTTCTGGGGCTTTGGGGGCATTTCAGGATGTTTTGGGGCATTTCAGGATGTTTTGGGGCATTTCAGGGCATCACGGTGATGTTTTGAGGTGGCACCTCGGGGCATTTCAGGGTCGTCTTTTGGGGCAGCTGGGGACATTTTGGGACCATTGCAGTTGCCTTTTCGTGGCTATTTTGATGGCAACGTTTGGAGTGTAGTATTTTGGGGTATTTAATGATGATATTTCGAGAAGCTTTGCGATCTTCGAAGGCAGCGTCTGGGCTCTTCTAGATTATAATTTGAGTTGTTTTGGGATGTTTCTGGCATCTCAGTGGGGGTTTGGGATTTTCTGAGGGCATTTCAGGGTGTTCCGGGCCTGCGTTTTGGGGTGGTTTAGGGCATTTTGGCGTGCCCGTTTTGGCGTGCCTTTCTGGAGCGGGGGGCAAGATTTGGGGATCACCACTCACCACCCACTTCCCCGCAGGGTCTGGGACGCTCTCACTGATGGTTTCGCCCCCCGGGGCTCCCCCCGGCCCTGGCTGCTCCCCGAGACCGAGGCCTCCGACAGCACCGGCCCCCAGGTACAGCCGTGCCCCCGCCCTGGCTCCCCAAATCCCCCTCTTCCCCGCATGATTCCCCCGGTGATGCTTGACAGCTGTCAATCAACCCCAAGGCTCAGCGACCATCAGAGCCCTGCAAACTACTCCAAAAATGGTATTTTGGGGGGGCCGCAGCACCGACACAGTGGGTGTCCATGTTTTAGGGTGAAATCACACTGAAACGGGCAAGATTAAGAGTTTGATTTGGCAATCTGGTCTTTGACAGTTTGCCCCCAGGCCAGGGGTGAGATGGTATATTTTTTGAGGTAGAAAACAGTATTTTCTTCATTATAGTGAGTTCATGCTGTGAATAGTGGCATTTGGGGTTGTGGGAGGGCTGCAAAGATGCCCCAAAATCCACTGAATTTGACCCATTTGGATGTTACACAACCTGTTGCTGAAGGGGGAGTAGAAGGTAAATTTCTTGGATTATTTTCTCTAAAAAGGTGAAATAGCCTGTGAAAGGTGGTAAAAAAGAAGATGCCTCCCTGTCCAGCATCTCCATCCAACATCTTCCCATCCAGCATTCCCCTCGGACATCTCCACCTCTGATGTCCCCACCCAATGGCTCCATCTGACCTCTTCCCCATTCAGTGTCACCATCGTCTCCCCATTCAACATCTCCACCATCTCCATCCAGCATCTCCAACACTTCCCCCCATCCAACATCACCGTCTAATTCATTAATTCAAACATCTCTCCATCCAACATCCCTGTACTTCTCCCTGTCCATCTTCACAGTCCAACGTCTCCATCCAACAACTCTCCATCATCTCCCTATCCAACATCTCTGCCTCCTTGCAACATT
The DNA here is from genome assembly GCF_036013445.1 of Caloenas nicobarica. Taxonomy (NCBI): domain Eukaryota; kingdom Metazoa; phylum Chordata; class Aves; order Columbiformes; family Columbidae; genus Caloenas; species Caloenas nicobarica. The sequence continues at coordinate 6,359,548 of NC_088270.1, read as the reverse complement.
TCCCCATCCAACACTTCCCTGTCCATCATCTCCCTCTCCAACTTCTCCAGCATCACCATCCACCATCCCTGTGCGAAGTCCCCATCCGAAGTCCCATCCAACATTTCCCTGTCCACCATCTCCATCCATCTCTACCGTGTCCCTGTCCAACATCTTTCCATCCAGTGTTCCTATCCAGTGTCTTCATCCAACATCCCCATCCAACATCTCCACCTAAAGCCCTCATCCTCTATCTGCCCATCCATTGTCTCCCCATCCAACATTCCCACCATCTCCATCCAGCATCTCCAACACCTCCCCATCCAATGTCACCATCTCGTTTATTAATTCAAGCGTCTCCATCCAACATCTCCATTCAACACACCTGTACTTCTCCCTGTCCAACTTCCCAGTCCAGTGTCTCCATCCAACAACTCTCCATCATCTCCCCATCCAACCTCTCTGTCTCCTTGCAACATTTCCGCATTCAATGCTTCCCTGTCTGTCATTTCCCTGTCCACCATGTCCATCCATCTCTGCCCAGTGTCCCTGTCCAACATCTTTCCATCCATTGTTCCCATCCAATGTCTTCCTCCAACATCTCCACCCAATTCCCCCGTCCAGTGTCTCCATCTGACCCCTTCCCCATTCAGCATCACTGTCCATTGTCTTCCCATCCAACATCCCCATCATCTTCATCCAGCATCTCCAACACCTCCCCATCCAATGTTACCATCTCATTTATTAATTCAAACATCTCTCCATCCAACACACCTGTGCTTCTCCCTGTCCAGCTTTGCAGTCCAATGTCTCCATCCAACAACTCTCCATCATCTCCCCATCCAACTTCTCTGTGTCCTTGCAACGTTTCCCCATCCAACACTTCGCTGCCTGTCATCTTCATCTCCAATGTCTCCAGCATCCCTGTGCGAAGTCCCCATCCAAAGTCCCATCCAACATTTCCTCCTGTCCACCACCTCCATCCATCTCTACCCAGCATCTCTGTCCAACATCTTTCCATCCAATGATCCCATCCAGTGTCTTCATCCAACATCCCCATCCAACATCGCCACCTAATGCCCTCATCCACTATCTCCCCATCCAATATCTCACCGTCCAGCCTCCCCGTCCATGTCTCCATCCCTTGTCCCCCCGCATGCAGCGTGTCCCCCTGAGCTGTGGTTCCCTGGTGGCTCTTCCTGTCCCTGTGCCAGGGCCATGTCTGTGGCCATGCCTGCAGTGCCACCACGGCCACCCGGCCCGTGTCTCCTGCAGCTCTGCGAGAAGGAGGAGGAGGAGGAGCTCACCGAGAGGAGCGAGCAAGACTCGGGCATCAATGAGGAGCCGCTGCTGACAGCAGAGCAGGTACCCCTGGTCCTCATGGCCGCCGGGACACCCACATGTCCCCCAAAATCCAGCCTCGGCGTGGCCTCAGCCCACCCCAGCCCCATGACCACCTGCTGAAAGCACAAAAAAAAGGCCAAATCCCCAAATCGTGTCATTTTGGGATGTGGGATGCAGGACACGGGGTGCAGATGGGGATGTGGTGCAGGGTGTGAGGTTGGGGTGCAGGTGGGTTTGGGGTGCGGGTGCACGTGAGCGGCACAGGGTGAAGGATAAAAATGTGGGAGGCAGATGTGGGGATCGGGGCAGCTTTCTGAGGCTTTTTGGAGTGTTTCTGGGCAGTTTGGGGTCTTCCCCAGGGGCATTTTGGGGTATCAGGGCAGTTTTTTGGAGCACTGGAGAGCTTTTTGGGATAGGGGTTTGGGACAGTGTTTTGAGATGTTTCAGGGTGTTCTGGGGCAGCATTTTGGGACATTTTGAAGAATTTTGGGCAGTGTTTCAGGAAGACATTTTATGGTGTTTCTGGGTGTTCAAAGGTGGCATTTGGGGATGTTCTAGGGCATTTCAGGGGTTTTTTTTGGGAGTGGTGGTTTGGAGCATTTCAGGGTGACATTTTGGAGCTTTGGGACGTTTTGGGTCATTTTGGGGCATTTCAGAAGAACATTTTGAGGTGTTCCAGAGCAGCATTACGAGGTGTTTTGAGGCCTTTCAGAGGGTCTTGGCACTTGGTGGGGCTGCAGGTTCCAGGTCGCAGATGTGGGGCAGGGGATGCGGGTGCAGCTGCAGCATCCAGGATGCAGAGTGGAGGGAGCAGGATGCAGACACAGGTGCGGGATGCAGATTGGGATGCAGATGCAGGTCCGGGGTACAAGTGCCCATGAGGGGTGCAGGATTTGGATGCAGATGGGAATGGGGGATGCAGCTGCTGGATGCAAATGGACAGCGCAGCTAGAGATGGATGCAAATGGAGTTGCAGGATGAAGAGGAGGATGCAGGACGTGGGGTCCAGGATGCAGGTGGAGGATGCGGGTACAGGATGAAGGGAGCAGGTTGCAGATGCAGGATGCAGGTTCCAGGATCCAGGATGCTGATACAGATGGGGGATGCAGGATGCAGACACAGGTGCAGGATGCAGATTGGGATGTAGGATGTGGGATTTAGATGCAGATGGGAATGGGAGATGCAGCTGCTGGATGCAAATGCATGGCGCAGGTAGAGATGGATACAAATGCAAGTGCAGGATGAAGGGACCAGGATGAAGGAGAGGATGTGGGATGTGGGGTACAGTATGCCAGTAAAGATGGAGGAGGCAGGATGATGGGAGCAGGTTGCAGATGGAGGACGTGGGATGCGGCATCCAGGATTTGGATGCCGATACAGATGGAGAATGCAGGTGCAAGATGAAGGGAGCAGGATACAGAGGAGAACATGGGATGTGGGGTCCAGGATGCTGATGCAGATGGAGGATGCAGGATGAAGGGAGCAGGATGCAGATGGAGGATGGAGGACGTGGGATGCAGGATCCAGAATGCTGATACAGATGGAGGATGCAGGATGACAGGAACAGGATGCAGGCACAAGTGCGGGATGCAAGTTGGGATGTAGGATGGGAGATTTAGATGCAGATGGGAATGGGGGATGCGGCTGCTGGATGCAGATGGACAGTGCAGGTAGAGATGGATGCAAATGGAGTTGCAGGATGAAGGGGAGGATGCAGGACGTGGGGTCCAGGATGCAGGTGGAGGATGCGGGTACAGGATGAAGGGAGCAGGTTGCAGATGGAGGATGCAGGATGCAGGTTCCAGGATCCAGGATGCTGATACAGATGGGTGATGCAGGAAGACAGGAACAGGATGCAGACACAGGTGCAGGATGCAGATTGGGATGTAGGATGTGGGATTTAGATGCAGATGGGAATGGGAGATGCAGCTGCTGGATGCAAATGGATGGCGCAGGTAGAGATGGATGCAAATGCAGGTGCAGGATGAAGGAGAGGAAGTGGGATGTGTGGTACAGTATGCCAATAAAGATGGAGGAGGCAGGGTGATGGAAGCAAGTTGCAGACGGACGACGTGGGATGCGGCATCCAGGATTTGGATGCCGATACAGATGGAGGATGTGGGATGTGGGGTACAGGATGCAGATGGAGGGTGCAGGTACAGGATGAAGGGAGCAGGATGCAGGTTCTGGGATCCAGGATACTGATACAGATGAAGGGTGCAGGATGAAGGGTGCAGGATGCAGATGGAGGAGACGGGATGCAGGTTCCAGGATGCAGGATGCCGTTACAGATGGAGGATGCAGGTGCAGGATACAGGGATGATGCAGGACCCAGGATGCCGATACAGATGGAGGATGCAGGATGAAGGGGAGGATGCAGGTTCCAGGGTGCCGATGCAGCTGGAGGATGAAGGGAGCAGGTTGCAGATGGAGGATGCACGGTCCAGGATCCTGTTGCAGATGGAGGATGTGGATGCAGGATGAGGGGGAGGATGCAGGGTCCAGGATGCTGATACAGATGGAGAATGTGGCTCCAGGATACAGTGGAGGATGCAGGATACAGGATGCCGATGCAGCTGGAGGATGAAGGTGCAGGATGAAGGGAGCAGGCTGCAGCTGTGGCTGTGGGACACAGATGCAGCTGGAGGATGTGGCTGTGGGCTGCAGGGTGTAGATGCGACATGCAGGTAAGATGCAGGTGCAGATGGAGGATGCCAATGCCTGGCAGGTCATCGAGGAGCTGGAGGAGCTGATGCAGAGTTCACCCGACCCTGAGGCCGACCCTGAGGGTGATGAGGACGAGGAGGAGGAGGAAGAGGAGGAGACTGAGGCCGATGCTGAAGGCGAAGGCGGCGGTGAGGGCACGGAGCCCATCCTCCTGCGGGAGCTGCGCGCTTTCTCCCCTGCCTTCAACAACAACTGCTCCCACGAAGGTACGGCCAGCAAAACCAACGCCAGGCACTTTTTGGGGGCAAATCCAACCAAACTGGACAACTGAGTCTCTCCAGGCTGCAGTGCTTACACGCTGTTTGGCCAGGAGGGGGCTCTTGGCAAAAAATTAATCCGACAAGGATCTCACTTTTAGTGTTGCTTTAAATGCACCCAGGGTTTAGCCACACACACTGCACATTTTGCAAAATGCCTCGTGCATCATGTGCAGCACTAAACGCCTTTTGCTGAACACATTGTGTCTTTCCCTAAAGCACTTGGCATTTTGCAAAATGCACCGCAGCATCTATTAAATGTCCTGTGCCTTGCATGGGTGGTGTTGTGCACCATCCTTTCTCCGTGCACACCCGAGCTTTTTGCTACACTTGCCCAGCATTTTGCAAAAACACCTCATGTTCTTTGCATTTTGCTGTTTGCAACCTGCATTTCAGGAAATGCACTTTCTTAACGGCACCATGTTTGTGACTGAACGTGCCGGGCACTTCGCTGAGCTGTGCACGGTACATGTTCCCAACTGTGCGGTGCGTTTTGCTACATTTCACTCGCCCGAATGCACCGAGTGCCACTAAATGCACTGTGCACAAGGCGTTTGCCTGATTGTACCATTCATTTTCCTGATTGCACCATGCGTTTTGCTAAACACACGGAAAATCTGGTGGTGCTTTGTCACTAATTGCATTATGCATTGCCCCAGTTTGCTAAGCACCCCATGCAGCACGCATTTAACCGCACCATGCATTGTGCAGAGCATCCCTACCTGCCCAGCGTGTGCCGCTAAATGCATGAGACTTGTCACTAACACCAAGGTGCACGTCACTAACTTCCCCAAGCATTTTGCTAATTGCTCTGTGCGTTCCCCTAATTGCACAATGCGTTTCATTTGTTGCACAGTGTATGTCATTAATTGCACCAGGCAAATCGGTAATTGCTCTGGGTGCATTGTTTATGATGCCAGGCCCTTCAGTAATCACATGATGTATTTATTTATTGGTGGCCCAATAAATGCACCGTGCAGCTCATTAATCACGTGATGCATTTTAGCAGTTCCAGTCTGCGTTTCACTAATTGCACCATGCATTTCATTAATAGCCCTGAGAATTTCACTAATTGCACGGACATGTCACTAATTCCCCCAGACATGCCAGTAATTGCATTGTGCACATCACTAATTGCACCAAGCATATCAAGCACTTTACTAATTGCACCAGGAATGACACTGACTGCACCAGACATGTCACTAATTGCACTTACCACACGGGGCGTTGCACCAGTCGCACCGAGCAGCACGCTAATTGTTTCCCTTTGTCTTAATAATTGCAGCATGCATCTCGCTAATTACATATTGCAATTTTGCACACCTCAGCCTGCATTTCCCTAATTTACTGTGCATGCAATTATTTGCATTGTGCATGTCACTAATTGCATGAGGCGTCCCGCTAATCTCCCCCAACACCTTAATGATGGTGCCATGTGTCTCATTATTGCCGTTTGCAAACTCTAGCGTGCATTACCCTAATTGCCCTGGGCATCGTGTTAGTTGCACCAGGCATCACCCTAGTTGCAGTGTGCGCTGCATGTATTGCACGGGTGCCTCACCAGTTGCACCGGGCAGCCTGCTGCTCACCCTGTGCACCTGAATAATTGCAGCCTGCGCCGCACTAAGTACATGAAGCATTTTGCAAATTTCAATATGCATTTTCCTAATTGCACGTCAGTGATTGCACTGGGCCTTTGAGTAATTGCTCCAAGCACAACACTGGTCGCAGCAGGCATTTCTTTTATTGCACTGCACATTGCACTTATTCCATTTCGCATTGTACTTTTTGCACCAGGCACTTCATGTGCCTGTGCATTGCACTTTTTATGTTGGACATTTCACTTATTGCTTTGTGCATTGCTTGTTTTTCACTGAGCATTCCACTTACTACATCGAGCTTTGCACTTATTGCACTGGGCATTGCACTTGTTGCACCAGGAATTGCGTTTATTGAGCTGTGTATTGCGTTTTTTGCACTGTGTGTTGCATGATTTGTCCCATGCATTGCACTCATTGTGCTGCGTGTTGCACTTTTTGCACTGGGCGTTTCACTTATTACACCAGGCATTGCATTTATTGCAACATGCACTGCAATTTTGCACCGGTCATTTCACTTTTTGCCCTGTTTATTGCCCTTATTGCACCAGGCATGTAATTTATAGCCCTGCGCATTGCATGTTTGGCACCAGGCATTGCACTTAAAGCACTTTGCATTTCACTTATTGCACCAGACGTTTCATTTATCACACTGGACATTTTGTTCATTGCAATATGCATTGCACTTTTTGCACAGGGCATTTCATTTACTGCACAGGGCATTGTACTTTTTGCACCATTCATTGCCCTTATTGCACCAGGCATGTCATTTATTGCCCTGCGCAAGACGCTTTTGGCACCAGGCATTTCACTTATAGCACTTTGCATTTCACTTATTGCTTTGTGCATTGCTTGTTTGACACTGGGCATTTCACTTACTGCCAAACATTGTACTTATTGCACCAGGAATTTAATTTATCGCGCTGTGCATTGCATGTTTTGCACTGCACATTGCATGTTTTGCCCCATGCATTGCACTCATCATGCTGCGCCTTGCACTTTTTGAACCGGGCTTCTCACTTAATGCACTGCGCATTGCAATTTTGCACAAGGCATTTCATTTATTGCACTGTGCATTGTACTTTTTGCACTGTTCGTTGCCCGTATTGCACCAGGCACATCATTTGTTGCACTGCACATTGCATGTTTTGCACCAGGCGATTCACTTATTGCCCTGTGCAGCGCAGTATTGCCCAGGGCATTTCGTTTATTGCATTGTGCATTTCACTTTTTGCGCTGTTTGTTGCCCTTATTGCACCAGGCATGTCATTTATTGCACTGCACATTGCACTTTTTGCACTGTACATTGCATTTTTTGCACCATGCATTGCAGGTTTTGCTCTGTGCATTGCAGTTTGTGCACTGCACGTTGCAGATTTTGCACCGTGCATCACAGTTTTTGCTCTGTGCATTGCAGGTTTTGCACCATGCATTGCAGTTTGTGCTCTGTGCATTGCATTTTTTGCTCTGTGCATCACAGTTTGTGCTCCGTGCATTGCAGGCTTTGCACTGCACATTGCAGTTTTAGCACTGTGCACTGCAGCTTTTGCTGTGTGCATTGCAGTTTGTGCAAAGTGCATTGCAGTTTTTGCACCATGCATTCTAGTTTTTCCTCTGTGCATAGCAGTTCTTGCACCGTGCATTGCAGTTTGTGCACTGTGCATTGCATGTTTTGCACTGTGCATTGCACTTTTTGCACCATGTATTGCAGTTTTTCCTCTGTGCATAGCAGTTCTTGCACCGTGCATAGCAGTTCTTGCACCGTGCATTGCAGTTCTTGCACCGTGCATTGCATGTTTTACACTGTGCACTGCATGTTTTGCACTGTGCATTGCACTTTTTGCACCATGCATTGCACTTTTTCCTCTGTGCACAGCAGTTCTTGCACCATGCATAGCAGTTCTTGCACCGTGCATTACAGTTTGTGCTCTGTGCATTGCAGTTTGTGCACTGTGCATTGCACTTTTTGCACCATGTATTGCAGTTTTTCCTCTGTGCATAGCAGTTCTTGCACCGTGCATAGCAGTTCTTGCACCGTGCATTGCAGTTTGTGCTCTGTGCGTTGCAGTTTGTGCACTGTGCATTGCATGTTTTGCACTGTGCATTGCACTTTTTGCACCATGTATTGCAGGTTTTCCTCTGTGCATAGCAGTTCTTGCACCGTGCATAGCGGTTCTTGCACCGTGCATTGCAGTTTGTGCTCTATGCATTGCAAGTTTTACACTGTGCATTGCATGTTTTGCACTGTGCATTGCAGTTTTTGCACCATGTATTGCAGTTTTTCCTCTGTGCATAGCAGTTCTTGCACCATGCATAGCAGTTCTTGCACCGTGCATTGCAGTTTGTGCTCTGTGCATTGCAGTTTGTGCACTGTGCATCGCAAGTTTTACACTGTGCATTGCATGTTTTGCACTGTGCATTGCATGTTTCGCACCGTGCATTGCACTTTTTGCACCATGCACTGCACTTTTTGCACCGTGCATTGCAGTTTTTGCATTGCACATTTCACCACATGCATCTCCCTAACGGCCCCGCGCGGGTCTCTGCCGGCGTGCCCGCTACAGGGCTGGGCCGTTTGTCTCTGCGGGAGCTGGCGGCGGCGCTGGGGCGCGCGGAGGCGGCGAGCCGGGCGCTGTCGGCGGAGCTGGTGGCGCAGCTGGCGCGGCGGGACGAGCTGGCCTTCGAGAAGGAGGTGAAGACGGCGTTCATCGGGGCGCTGCTGGCCGTGCAGGGCGAGCAGCGCGAGCAGCGAGAGGCTGCCCGGCGCCGCCGCCGCGACCGGGGGCTCAGCGTGCAGGGGGGGCGCCCTGGGAACAACATGCCCCGCAAGGTGGGGACAGCACAGGGACGAGGGACTTGGGGTGGGGGGAGATGGGGGCTTGGGGGGAGAGGGGATGAGGGGTGGAGGGACATGGGACAGAGATGCAGGGACAGGGTAGGTGATGGGGCAGGGGGATGGGGGGATGTGGGGACAGGGGGACACGGGGCAGGGGGATGGAAAGAGAAGGAATGTGGGAAGAGGGAGATGAGGGGTCTGGGGACATGGGGCAGGGGGATGTGGGGACAAAATGGCACAGGGGGACACGGGGCAGGGGCACATAGGGCAGGATGGATAGACATGGGGACCTGGGGTAGGGGAATGTGGGGTGTGGGACATGGAATGACGTGGTGTGGGGACAGGGAGGGGGGATGTGGGATGGGGAGACGTGGGACAGGATGCAGGGAGAGGGTGGGTGATGGGGCAGGAGGATGAGGGACGGGGGATGTGGGGACACGGGGCAGGGGGATGGGAGGACGGGGATGTGGGGACAGGGGGATGAGGCATTTGGGGACAGGGGGCGGGGGATGCAGGGACGAAATGGCACAGAGGGACATGAGACAGGGGGTTGTGGGATGGCGTTACATGGGACATGACAAAGGGTCATGGGACATGGGGACCTGCGGTGGGAAATGAGGGATGGGGAGACATGGGATATGGGGACAAGGATGGAGGGGACTTGGGGTGGGGGAGATGGGGGCTTGGGGGCACACAGGGTAAGGGGATAAGGGGTGGGGTGACATGGGGCAGGGGGATGAGGGACCTGGGGACATGGGGCAGGGGGATGTGGGGACAAGATGGGTGATGGGGCAGAAGGACATGAAACAGGGACACGAGGCGGGAGGATGAGGGATGTGGGGTCAGGGGGATGAAGGATTTGAGGACATGGGGCAAGGGGATATGGGGACAAAATGGCAGAAGGGGACGTGGGATGGGGGGACATGGGACAGGATAAGGAGACATGGGACATGGGGACCTGGGGCACGGGAATGAGGGATGGGGGGACAGGGGGGACTTGGGTTGGAGGGAGATGGGGGCTTGAGGGGACATGGGGTAAGGGGATGAGGGATGGGGGAACATGGGACAGGGGGATGTGGGGACAGGATTTGGTGGGGGGACATGGGACAGGGATGCGGGGACAGGATGGGTGACAGGGCAGGAGGATGAGGGATGGGGGGATGTGGGGACAGGGAGACATGGGGCAGGGAAATGAGAGGACATGGGACATGGGGCAGGAGGATGAGGGATGGGGAGGATGTGGGGACAGGGGGACACGGGGCAGGGGAATGAGAGGACAGGGGACAAGGTAAAGAGACATGGGACACGGGGCAGGAGGATGAGGGATGGGGAGGATGTGGGAAAGGGACATGGGGCAGGAGGGTGGGGGGACATGGGACAGGGATGTGGGGACACAGGACAAGGGGAAGAGGGGAGAGGACGATGTGGGGCCAGGGTAGTGGGATGTGGGACAGGGGGACCTGGGGCAGGGGAATGATGGATGGGGGGACATAGGACAGGCGATGTGGGGACAGGGACAGGGGGACTTGGGGCTTGGAGGGACACAGGGTAAGGAGATGAGGGGACATGGGACAGTGGGATGTGGGGATAAGATGGCACAGAGGGACACGAGACAGGGGGATGTGGGATGGGGGGATGTGGGGACAGGGACATGGTGGGGGTAGGGGGACAGGGGATGTGGGACAGGGGGATGAGGAATGGAGGGACATGGGGCAGGGGGGTGCGGGGACAAAAAGGCATGAGAGGACACGGGACAGGGGGAACGTGGGATGGGGGGACACAGGACAAAGGGACGTGGGGACCTGGAGCAGAGGAATGATGGGGGGACCTGGGATGAGGGGACAGGGGATGTGAGGACAGGGCAGAGGGACATGGGACAAGGGGATGTGGGGTGGGTGGGACGTGGGACAGGGGCTACAGTGACAGGGGAACGTGGGAACAGGGCAGAGGGACGGGGGGATAAAGGATGGGAGGACATGGGACAAGGATGTGGGGACAGGATGGGTGGCATGTAACAGGACAAAGGGACATGAGGATCTGGGGCAGGAGAATGGGGGAACATGGGGACAAGGATGCGGGGACAGGATGTGTGACGGGGTGGGGCGAAGGACGTGAGACAGGGACAGAGGGCAGGAGGATGAGGGATGTGGGGACAGGGGGACACGGGGCAGGGGGATGGCAGGACAGGGTACGTGGGGACAGGGGGATGAGGGAACAAGAGAGGCGATGGGGCACGGGGAGATGGGCACAGGAGGATGGGGGGACGTGGCTTTGGGTGTGAGTCCAGGAGCCAGGAGGGGACACCAGTGGCCAGGGAGGTGCCACAGGTGACGTCCGTGTCCCCGGGAGGTGACAGGGTGACACGGGTGTCCCCAGCGCTTCAGCATGGAGGGCATCTCCAGCATCCTGCACTCGGGCCTGCGCCAGACCTTCGGCCCCACCGCCAACGAGAAGCAGGTGCCCTTTGCCCCTTTTTCCCCCCAAAATTGCCCAAATTTTTAAATTTCGTAACCCCACTCTGTCCCCCACACCCCATCGTGCAAAAATCATTTTTCACCCCCCCAAACCCCCTCCCTGGGGTTTCACGTTTGGGCGGGTTTTGTAGCACATGATTAAGTCAGTACCCCCAAAACACCTGCAAATTCAAAGTGATCGCAGCAAAGCCTCAGAGATTTTCTGCTTTTGTGTCAATTCAGGGTGATTTGTGGCAGGGCGGCGCGAAAAATGGGCAGTTTTGTGCCATCTGGGTGTTTCTGAGGGCGGTTTTCTTGGTTTGTTTTCAGTACCTGAACACGGTGATTCCCTATGAGAAGACGGGCTCGCCTCCCTCTGTCGAGGACCTGCAGATGCTCACCAACAGTGAGTATTCCTTCCAGCTGCCGTTTTGGGGCAAAATCAGCTGGTTTGCGTCACCCGATGTGGCGGATTTGGGACACAAACGCCCCTTTTGCGTCGCTGCAGTGGCTGCAGTTTGGGTGTGTTATTGGAACACGGCAAATTCGGGAGGGAATCCCCTTTGTTTCTTTTTTTTTTTCCGCCGTTGCCGCACAGGCGACTCGAGGTGTGATCGGCCGTGCCGCATTATTGCGAGGAAGCCTGTTTTGGAGGGGAAAGACCCGTTTTGCAACACAGTTTGGGTGCGATCACTCATTTTCCGTCACTGCAGCTGATTTGCAGCACAAACCATCCCAGTTTTTGCACCCTCACCAGCGCCGATTTGGGGCTAAAACACCCGTTTTGCATTGCCGCAGATTGGCTGTTTGGGGGTGAAAATGTGTTTTTTGTGGATCTCTGGAGCCTTTGGGGCTGTTTTGGAGGAGATAAGGGACATTTTTGGGGCCGCGGCGTCACCTCACATGTCCCTTTTGCCTCCCAGTCCTGTTCGCCATGAAGGAGGGGAACGAGAAGGTGCCCACGCTGCTCACGGACTATATCCTCAAAGGTACCTGCTCCCCCGTGCATCCCTTGTGCATCCTCTGTGCATCCCCTGTGCGTCCCCTGTGTGTCCCCTGTGCACCCCTCGTGCATCCCCCGTGTGTCCCCCGTGCATCCCCTGTGCGTCCCTTGTGCGTCCCTCGTGCGTCCCTCGTGCGTCCCTCGTGCATCCCCCGTGCATCCCCCGTGCATCCCCTGTGCGTCCCCTGTGCGTCCCCCGTGCACCCCTCGTGCATCCCCCGTGCATCCCCCGTGCGTCCCCTGTGCGTCCCCTGTGCGTCCCCTGTGCGTCCCCCGTGCATCCCCTATGCATCCCCCGTGCATCCCTGTGCATCCCCTGTGCGTCCCCTGTGCGTCCCCTGTGCATCCCTTGTGCATCCCCCGTGCGTCCCCTGTGCGTCCCCCGTGCATCCCTTGTGCATCCCCCGTGCGTCCCCTGTGCATCCCCCGTGCGTCCCCTGTGCGTCCCTCGTGCATCCCCCGTGCATCCCCTGTGCATCCCCTGTGCGTCCCCTGTGCATCCCTCGTGCATCCCTTGTGCATCCCTCGTGCATCCCCCGTGCATCCCCTGTGCATCCCTTGTGCGTCCCCTGTGCATCTCTTGTGCATCCCCTGTGCATCCCCTGTGCATCCCCCGTGCATCCCCCGTGCGTCCCCCGTGCGTCCCCCTTGCGTCCCCTGTGCGTCCCCTGTGCGTCCCCTGTGCATCCCTTGTGCATCCCCTGTGCATCCCCCGTGCGTCCCCTGTGCGTCCCCTGTGCGTCCCCTGTGCATCCCCCGTGTGTCCCCCGTGCATGCCCTGTGCGTCCCTCGTGCATCCCCCATGCATCCCCTGTGCATCCCCTGTGCATCCCCTGTGCGTCCCTCGTGCATCCCAGCGTGCACCATCGTGCACCATCGTGCACCCCTCATACATTCCTCATGCATCCCTTTCACGTTCCTTTTGCATCCTCTCTTCATCCCATTTGCAGCCTCGTGCAGCACTCAGGTGTGCTTGTGCATCCTTGCACACCCACATGCCTGCTCATGCAGCCTTTCTGCAGGGGGGGGTGTGCATCTGTGCACACTCATGCAGTATTGCACAACCCCATGCACACACATGATTCCTCATCAACCCCTGTGCAGGCTTGTGCATCATTGTGCATGCTTGTGTAGCCCAGTGCATGCTTGTGCACTCTTGTGCATGCCAGTGCAAGCCTCATTGTGCACCCTCATGCATCGTGTGTGCTCATGCATCATGCACACTCGTGCATCGTTGTGTGACCTCATGCACCCCTATGCACATTCATGCACACTCGTGCATGCCCCCGCACAATTGTGCATCCTTGTGCACACTCATTCATCCCCTGCACACTTGTGCATCCTCACACATCCCTATGCACATTTCTTCATCCTCATACATCGTTGTGCATCATCATCCATCCTCATGAATCCCTGTAGGCGCTCGTGTATCCTTGTGCACATTCGTGCATCATTGCGCATCCTCCTGGATTCCTATACATGTTCACACACACTCATGCATGCTTGTGCACCACCATGCATCCCTATGCACACTTGTGCATCCCATACATACTCGTGCATCATTGTGCATCCTCATGTATGTTCTTCCACAGTTGTGCATCCCCGTGTACACTCGTGCATCATTGTGCATCCTTGTGTGTGCTTGTGCATTGTCATGCATGCCTCTGCATACCTGTGCACACTTGTGCGTCATCATGTATACTCATGCATCCCTGTGCACACTTGTGCATCATTGTGCATCCTCATGTGTCCCCATACAGGCTTGTGCATCCCCGTGCACGCTCGTGCAGCCTCGTACATACCTATTCGCGTTCATGCATACTCCCCGTGCATCCCTGTGCACACTCATGCATCCCTGTGCATGTTCGTGCAGCCCTGTACACACCAGTGCACCTTTATGCATCCCTGTACACATTCGTGCAGCCCCGTGCACATTCGTGCGTCATTGTGCATCCTCATACATCTTATGCAAGTTTGTGCACACCCGCGCATCATCGTGCATCCTCCTGCATCCCCGTGCACCCTTGTGCATCATTGTGCATCCTCATGTATCCCTGTGCACCCTCGTGCCCCTGGTGCCCACCCGTCCCTTCTCTTGCAGTTCTCTGCCCGACCTGATGCCACCGCCCCCCAAAAATGAGGCCAAACCCCAGGAAAATGGGTCACCCGCGACCCCCACCCTGCCCCCCCCCCCCTTTGCACAGCTGGGAAATAAATAATTCGTTTCATTAATTAATCAGTCGGCCTCCGGCGTCTCCATCGTCCTCCGATGTGTTTTTGCAACTTCTTGATCAAAAAAAACCGCACCTTTTGGGTGGAAAATACCGAAATACCGACGAGGACTTTGCTGCCGCGCTCATGAATATTCGTCTTATCAGATATGCAGATTTCTGGCTAACGAGCTGTCGGTGCGATTGGCGCGGAAAACGTGGCTGTAAATTCCATTTTCGGGGGGATTTTTCCCATTTTCAGCTTTTCTGTGGCCCAATTTTCTGCTAAAAATGGTGCAAAAATCACCTTTTTTTTTTTCCCCCCCCCAAAAAATGAAGCCATTAATTAGCAGTGGCTCATTACGAAGTGCGGGGTGGGGTGGGTTTTGGGGAGAATTGCTGAGTTTTGGGGTTTTCTCACTCATTTCTCAGGATTGTCCCTAATTTGGGGGTTATTGCTCATTTTTTGTGAGTGTCACGCATTTCGGGACAAATTCAGGCATTTTGGGGCAAAGTCACTTATTTGGGGGAGATTTATGCATTTTGGGGAGTTTGGGAGAGCATAGTTTTGAGGGAACATCACTCATTTTGGTGAATATTGCTCATTTTGGGGGAGATTTCCTCCTTGGGGGGAAACATTTTGGGAGCGTCAGAGTTTGGAGAAAATCTGCGATTTTGGGGAATCCACTCCAAAACAATCACGTAATTTTGGAGGAGCGGCCCTCGTTTTGGGGGAGAATCACTCGTTTTTTGAGAACATAATTCATTTTGGGGTGAGCATCACTCATTGTGGGGGAGAATCATGCATTTTGGGGAGAATAATTTTTGGAGAATATAAATCATTTTGGGGGAGAATCTCACTTTTGGAGAATAAAACTCATTTTGGGGGGGGGAAATAACTAATTTTGGAGAATAACATTTATTTTAGGGTGAACATCACTCGTTTTGGGGAGAATAATTTTTGGAGAATGTAATTCATTTTGGGGCGGGATCACACAATTTGGGGCAGAATCACTCATTTTGGGGAGAATGATTTTTGGAGAATATCACTCATTTTTGAGTAAGCATCACACATTTTGGGGGAGAATCGCTCATTTTTGGAACATATTACACATTTTGGGGTGAACATTGTTCATTTTTGGGGATAATCACTAATTTTTTGAGCACACCATTTATTTGGGGGGAGAATCCCTTATTTTGGAGAGAATATAAGTAATTTGGGGGTGAGCATTGCTCATTTGGGGAGAACCACTCATTTTGGGGCGAATCATTTTTGGAGAACAGAACTCATTTTGGGATGAGCATCACCAATTTTGGGGAGAATCATGGATTTTTGGAGAATATCACTAATGTGGGGGGAGAATCACATTTTGGGGAGAATCGTTTTGGAGAATAACTCATTTGAGGGACAATCACTCATTTTGGGGAGAATCATTTTTTGGAGAACATAATTAATTTTGGGGTAGAATCACACATTTTTGGGAGAATAACATTCATTTTGGGGGAGACTCACTTGGTTTTGGAGAATATAACTGATTTTGGGTGTGGGTGTATAACCCATTTTGAGTCAAAATCACATCAGAGGTCATTTTTGGAGAGGAAATCACTAATTTTTGTGGGACCGTCGCTTTTGTCAGTCATGGATTCCGGGTCAATTCCCCCATTTGCGGGGCTGATTCGCCAATTTGGGGGGGGATTTTTGCCAATTTCAGGGGGTTATTCACCCATTTTGGGGCTAATCCACCCATTTCGGGGGTTTTCTGCCAAGAAAATACAGCTGCGAACCCTCATCTCATAGCACTTTATAACAAACCGCCAGGAATTAATACTAAATTACAACGAATCCTTTATGAAATTACAGATACATTCACGCCAGATCAGTATCGAAAAATAGGCTTTTCTGCCCATTGCATCACTCGTCGGTTTTCTCTCTCCCCAGTTGCTTTTATTTTTTTCTTTCCTCAAGAGCCAAAAAAAATAAGGACAAAACCGGCAAAAAAGCCGCAAAAAACCCAAATTCTTCTTATAGAAACCTGCATTTACGGGACGAACCTGCAGAAGAAAATTCCTTAATTTTTTTTTTTTTTTTTTTTTTTTTTTTTTTTGCCCCGCGTTTGCTTTTGTGTTTCCCCCTGCACCACATTTTTAGGTGAAATCCACCCTTTCGCAAATGTTTTTTAAAAAAAACCCTAAAATACTTCGGGTTTTTTTTGCTTGATCCACCCTCCCCTGTGGCTCATTCGGTGTAAAACTCCGCAATTTTCCCACACGCTTGCACAATATCAGGGGAAAAACCATCTTTCCAGCAACAATAGTGAATTTCCTTCCACCTGGGGTGTCGCCATTTAATTTGGGGTGAAAATCTGCATTTTTAAATTCATTTTTTTCCCGACTCGGTGTCAAAATTTCCCGGGAGAGTCTCGCGCCGACTTTGCGTCGTCTCAGCCCTTAAGGACGAGGGTGGGTTTTTCTTCCAGATTTCATGGAGGTTTAGCACATAAATTAAAGGATTTGGGGGAATTTCCTCCCTTTTCCCCAAAGTTGCATCCGGAGTCAGCAAACGGGGCCAACATGGGGAGTTTTGGGCAATCGGGTGGTTCGGGCATGAAATCCTCAGACCCAACCTGAAGCAGAATTTGCATTTGCCGATGATAATTTTTTTCGCCATGTGTTGTTGTTTATTCCCATGAATTGTTTTTTGGGGGAAAAAAACCCAAAAAGCATCAGTCCTGGGGTGGTTTGTAGGTTTTTTTGCACCGAGAAATCCAAGCGATGGACGCGGTGGCCCGCGGTGACAATTCGCCGTCGCCCGACAGCGTCGCACAGGGGAACCGGTTTCCCCTAAAACCACGTTTTTTTCTTACCGAAAAATTAAGGGGGAAAGGGAGAAATAAAAATAGAGCCTGAAAAAAAAAAAAAAAAAAGAACAACAAAAAAAATTCATGTGGCGACAATATGTGCCTTGTAAACACGCGTCCTTCACTTCCCCGCGCCGACGTCATGCTCCCCCGGGACATCCACCAGTGCCTCCAATTTGCTCCTTTCTCATCAACCTTTTTTTTTTGTTCTTGCCATTTTCGAAATCTTTTTTTTGGCATTTGTGGGGGAATTGGAGTTGCCAGTGCTGTCAGAGGTGTGGGGAGGGCGCAGGACGAGCTATTCCAGCGAGTCACTGTGGTCCAAGCTGAGGTCGGCACCGGGCACTGCCGGGCCGCCGGGCTCTTCCTCCAGCTCTTCTTCCTCTTCCTCCTCCTCCTCCATCTCGTCCTCGTCTTCCTCCTCCTCCTCCTCCTCCTCGGTGCCGTCGAGCGAGTCGTCGTGGGCGGCCAGCATGGCCTGCTGCATGGCCATGGTGGCCGTGGCCGAGGAGAGGGGTTGCAGGTTGTCCATGCTGAGCGAGCCTGCAATTTGAAAAAAAAAAATAGAGAAATTACAGAAATAAGGACTCCTCAGATAATACAAAAAGGATTAAAAAAGTGCAGAAACCAAGAAAAAAAAAACAAGGGAAAATCTTGTTTCTAGACAGACTATGTGTCCCACCTGCCCCAGCCACTCCCCAAGGTCCAACCCTTCATTTTTTTAGCTCCCGTATCTTCATCAAATAACAAGAAACCTTCACTGGTTGGGCAGATCTTCATCTTCTCTTCATTTCCACCTTCCCTTCTCTTCATCTTCTCTCACCTTGTCTAGTCCATGCTCATCTTGCCTTTCTTCACCTTCTCTTCATCTTCTCTGCTCCTCTTTGTTGTCATCATTGGTTCTCTGTCCATCTTCATCTTTCCTCATCTTGTCTCATCTGTCATCTCATTTTCGTCTCTCTCTTCATCATCTCTCCATCTTCTCTTCATCTTCTCTCTTCTCATCTTGTCTCAACTGCCTTCTCATCTCCATCTTCTCTACTCTTCATCATCATCTGTTCTCTGTCCGTCTTCTCATCTTGTCTCACCTGTCATCTCCATGTGCTTCTCTTCATCATTTGTTCTCTGTCCATTTTCTCTTCATCTTCTCATCCCATCTTGACTCATCTGCCATCTCATCTCATATGTCATCTCATCTCATCATCTCATCTCATCATCTCATCTCATATCATCATCTCATCATCTCAATCTCATCTCATCATCTCATCTCGTCTCGTCTCGTCTCATCATCTCATCTCATCTCATCTCAATCTCCATCTTCTCTACATTTTCGTCATCTGTTCTCTCTTCATCTTCTTTCTTCTCATCTTCTCCCATCTGTCTTCTCATCTTTTCATCTTTTTTTGTCTCCTCTCCCCATCTCCCCCTTCATCTCCTCCCCAGTACCTCAGGAGACACCTCAAGTGATGCCCCAGAGCAGATGATCCTTGAGGAGCTGGAATGCCCCATCGCTGGTGCCCTTGGCCAACTGGAAGGACCTTCTTGCATGAGCCACCTCTTCAACACATTTTTTTTCCCCAGAGGAAAATAAAAGACTCTAGAAATCCTTAATCACCAACACCAGGCTGTAATTTAATGTGTGGCCACCCCACCCAGGAACGGCAGAGGCCACAGGGTTTGTCCTTACCATCAGGATTTGTCCCCGAATTGCCACCCTGCTGCTGCAGGACTCCGGCCGCGATGGAGTTGGGCCAGAACCGTTGGGTGGGCCGGTGCTGAGATTTGATTTTCTTGGCTTTGGGGGCTGGGTCGGGGTTGCTGGCGTCGAGCATCGGCTGCAGGATGCGCCGCCGGGCGTTGATGAACCTTTGCAGGGAAAATTAAGAGTCGTTAACAACAATTTTGGGTTAAAACAACAGAAATTAAAACAATTCAATGAGCTGCAATACAAAACCCTTTTGGAAGTGGCTGCACGGTCCAAAAAAGCTGGGTTTTTACCCAATTTTATTAGTCTGTGGCATGTTACCATGAATTTTTCCAGCCGAGTTGGAGGTGGCTACATCTCGACTTCGCCAGGAGAGGGCACTGAGACTCCACCAACGAACGCCAATGATTAAAAACACCCCAGCCCATCTTCCAGAAATCGTCCCTAACCACCCAAGTGACCCCCAAAAAAGCATTGAATAGCACCAAAATAGCGTGAAAAAAAATCTCTAAAGTCAACAAGATGACGGGGCCACCGACATGCTCACCAGTTGTTGACTTGCAAGAGGGTCAGGTTGGTTTGGGCGGCGATTTGCCTCTTCTCATCCTCCGTGGGGTAGGGATGCTGGAAAAGAAGAGAGATGGGGGAGCAAAATCACATAGCTGTGCACAAAACAGTAGCCCTGAGTGAAGAAAAACATGAAAAAATAACTTTTATTTCATTTTCCCACCCTGAATTTTGTAGTTTCCTGAATTTGCAAGACAGGAAGGTGGCATCTGAGAGCATCACAGCTTCCCTGGTGTCCTTAGGGCTTTTCCTTGAAGGAATATAGTTTGGGTTTTTTTAATATTCACAACTTTTTAGCCATGGTTGTTGTTAAAGGTTGGATTTGGCCTTCAAACCCCATCATCACCCACAGCGCTCCTTGTCAGATGCATCAATAAAACACCCCGAAACATGTGCACTGGGAGACCACCAGCATTCACCAGCCTCTTCCCAACCGTGATAAATCCTCCTTTCCCACCCCCAAAATGAAATTATTATCCAAGCAGCCCCACGTGTCATTTTTCAGAGCTACAAGCCAATACCGGTGTTGAGTCACAACTTGTTTTCCAGCTGTTTCACTCCAAAACGGTGAGATTTCCTTGAGAGACCCACCCAAAGTCATGGTCTGCAGGAGACTCCCATCCCATCAGGGATGCCCAAGTCGTTAAAAATGTCTCGTTTTTGGCAAAAATCTCTCCATTGCTGATGCTACAAAACTCCAAACTCAATAAAACGAGGAGCACCAACGCTCCAAGGTTTCAGACCACAATATCTCTGATGCTCGATGGAGAAATCACCCAAGCGTCTTCTGACCATGAGGCCCAAGCTGAGAGCAAAGGTCCAATCATCCAGGAGAAAACCAATTTATTTTAGTTTTTCGCTCCAGTTTTAAAAATCTCAAACCACGGGGTTCTTCTGGCACCTGGCAGAAATTTGCTCTTCAAGTTTCTACTTTTCTACATCATTTTTCTGCTGGCAAATCTGCATCCAGCCCTCCAAAAGCATGGGAGATGAAGGACATAGCTTGAGATGGTGACCCACTACAGTGATGCTCTTACCCTCAATGCAAAAAATTCACAATTTTCCATTAAAAAAAGGCTGAAAAGTTCCCAACCAGCTGCTGTTCCATGTCCTGGGTCAGGTTTAACCCCAAGTTGCTCCTTGGAGGCGTCATTGTCCATCTCAGGGGTCTCCAAGCTTCCTGGAAACGCTCACGCAACCAGCTTCTGAGTGATTTATTGGCCAAATTATGCAGAAAAAGTGGCTTTTTTTTTCCCTTTCTGTCTTTCTTCCAGCTCTGCTTTTTCCTTGCATAAAAATATCCCGGTTGCGTCCTCTGAGCTCCCCAAAAATGGGGCAATTTTTGCAATTCTGTGTTTCGACTGCTAGTTGACATCCCACAACCACACCTGTGGAACTTTTCCCACTCTGGCTTGCTGGAAAACGGTATTTTTGGAGCTGTTAACTGCGAAAAAAACTCTCCATCACCCATCCACAATAATTTTGGGAAGTCCCGCTCTGGTTTTATTTGCTTCTTCATGCACTAAGGGAGTATTTTTGCCACCTGCAGCGAAAACGCTTGCACCCAAAATACCCCTAAAATAAATCAAAGCTACTCTGTGACTCTAAATAGAAATTCAGACAAACCACCACCTTGATTTGACAATTTTGTTGGGGTTTTTGCCTTTTTTTTACGGCTTGCAGGGTGTTTTGCTCACCATGAGGTGCTGGAAGAGCCAGGAGCGCATGATATTGGTGGCGTGTTTGGGCAGGACCCCCCGCTTGTTCTTGGACTTCTTGTCCTCGCCATCGAGGAGGGAGGTGAGATCCAGGTTCACCTGCCAGGGGAGAGGAATGGGAGAGAATTGGCTGAAAACCCCCCAAAAATGAGCAAAACCAATCACAAAAATGAGCAAAACCAATCCCAAAAACGAGCAAAACCAACCTAAAATGAGAGAGGAGCAAGTGCAACAAACAGGAACTCAAAGGAAACATCAAAATCCCATTTTTTTTCCCCAAAAAAAACTTGCATTAAAATCCTTTTCCCCAAAAACACTTGCATTAAAATCCCTTTTCCCAAAAAACTTGCTTTAAATCCCCATTTCTTTCTTCCCAAAAAACTTGCATTAAATCCCCAGTTTCGTCCAGGATCTCTATTAAATATTTTATTTTTTTGCCAATGCTTTGCAGGTGGCACCGGCACAGTTAGGGACCGTGGTGATGATGTCACAACCATTTTCAATGCGCAATGAGGGGGTTAAACTATTTTTTATTTAAAAAAAAAATAGATAAAGGATGATTTCTTAAAGTTGACATTAAACCCCCACCACCCATTAACCTGAATTCCTCCCCCAGCTGATTCCCACCATAAGGAGAAATGTGCCTGTCAAGTGAAAATTTGCTTTTTCCCCCCCAAAAAATAAAAAATAAGCATCTTGTGGAGGAGAAGTTTTAATGAGGTCACGGGAACGGAACTGAAATCTCGGCGCTTGAGTTAAAAAGGGATCTTTTTTTATTATTTTTTTTCCCCAGCTCTTCATCAAAAGGCAGCTCCGGGATGAATTAAACATCAGGTCCCCGCGGTTCCCCTGGCTCTGGATGAATAAATCGGTGTCCGAGGTGCTTGTCCGGGACTCCCCCCTGCCCCGATATTCCCCAAGCGCCTGTTTTTCGTGGTGCGGAGGGTTTTGCTGCGAGATTTGAGTCTGCGATGGTGAAATATTAAAGGCAGAAATTTTTAAAAGGCAATAAAACCTGCCAGGGAGGTGCCAGCCATTGCCAAAATGCCCTTTTTTTACAAAAAAAAAAAAAAAAAAAAAGCTACTAAATTGCAGCGTTTCAGAAAAAAATTTGCATGGGGGGATTTTTGTTGATCAGCAGCGTAGCAGAAATCAAGGTTTTTAGCCCAAATTCCTGGGGAATGTGGGTTTGGATGAAATAATGGGCAATGCAGCCAATGGGGAGAGCAAGTTGTCTTGATAAATCCATTTTTACCTCAATTTAATGCAAGAATGATGTCACGTGGGGAAACTCTGAGTAAAAACAGAGCAAATGGATAAGAAAGACCCCCAAATCTATAAAGCGGGGGAAAAAAAGCAACTTTTCCCATGGGTGATGTTATTGCAATAGCAGACAGGCAATGCTGGTGATCCCAGAGCCATGAAATAATATATTTATTATAAATAAAATAAAATAAAATAAAATAAAATAAAATAAAATAAAATAAAATAAAATAAAATATATTATTTAGTATAATAATTAGCGTATGATATAACACAATATAATATACATCATATTATATTATATTGTATCATATTGTATCGTATCATATCATCTAATCTAATAATTAGGGCATGATATGATTAATATTATATGATATATTATATAATATGATGATATATGCTGTAATAATATATAATTACATATTATATATTTATTGCATACTATATATATTCTATATTGTTTATATAATTATGTATAAATATATAATTATATGGTCTATATTATTAAGGATATACTGTAATATTCTATAATACAGCAACAATATAAGCGTCACTATAATTTGTGAGGTCGTCGCTATAATTCGTTGGGTACCCCAAAGAGCCCGGCTGATGGATTTAATCAACGTTTCTTACTAATTCAGAATTTAGGATACTCCAAGGGTTGAACTTATGGAGAAATTGTGGGTTTTTTCCTTGCAAAACATGTCAAAACGGGTCTCACCTGGGCGCTGGGGATCTGCAGGGCGCCGGGCGCGATGGCCTGAGCCAGCACCTGTCCCTGCGACGTCACCATCGTCACCGGCTGGTACAACGCGCCGCCTACGGAACAACGGAAAAAAAACCTCGCGGGGGTCCCCAAATCCCCAAATTTCTCCCTGCCATCCCGCCGCGGTCCCACCTGGCACGGGGGGGGAGCCGCCGCCGCTCATGGCCAAGTTCGCCGGTGGGAGCGCCGCCGGCACCACGACGCCGGGCGCAGCGTTGGGCGCAGGCGGCAGCGCCGCGGGGGAGCTCTGCAGCATCTCCTGCGGGGAAAAAAGATACCAAAATTTTAATTTTACGTGCATACAACGTTCTAATTTTAAATTCCAACAAATTCGCCCCATTGCGTTTCTTTTTTCTTTTTTTCTCTCTCTAGGTGGTTGAAGAGGCAAAATTGCAGAATTTCGGTTTGTCGCATTTGCAAAAAAGAAGACGGAAAATAAAGATTTAACGCTTTGCAAAGTGTCTTCCCCACACACACACACAAAAAAAAGAGACAAAAAAAGAAAAAGAGCATGATAGACAAGAAGGAATTTCTTCAGTCTTTCTGTACACTTTTTTGTCTATTTTTGTCCTTCGGAACTGGATGATGCAGCATTTACTAAAAGCTGGGGCAAGCACCACGGTTTCCTCCTGCCGGAATAACAGTAAAATAATGAAAATAGTAATAATTTAGCCCAATTTTATATTCTTCCTCACGGCTTTTAGGTAATTTCTTGCAAAAGTGGGCATTTTTTTGGCTGGGAGTTGTAATCTGAGTATCAGCCCCGATTCCGCAGGGGCTTCTGCATGTGAGAAAAAATTGGAAAAAGCCCAAATTGAATAATTATTTGAGTATTTAATGCAATATTTTGGGAAGGGAAGGGTGTCATCATTATGGGGGAATACAGAGGGATGCAGGACTTCCGTGTGTTATGCCGATAATATTTAGAAAAACTGTTGTTTCAAAATAAGCCCAAGAAAACCAGATATCTCTAATTCGCCCAGCTGTAATGGAAATAAAACTGCCCTCATTTCTTGCAACAAAAACCTTTTTTCCCCCTTTTCTACCCATTTTCCCTGGTGTCCAAGTGGTTCTCAGCTGTTGAACAAAATGCCAACAAAGGCGATTTTTTTTGACCTTTTTTATTCAATTTCCCCTAATTTTGATGCATTTCTCCAAGAAACCAATTTTTTGGCTTAGGAAAATAGGATTTATCTGGACTATTGATACGCAACAACAGTGGAAAATGTGACCACGCAAATGTGGATGGGTCAGAACAAGCCATAACTCCTCTTTTCCTTGCAAGAAAACTATAGAGATGGTAATTTGAAGGTATAAATTAATTAATTGGACATCAAGACATGATGTGGGTGCATCATTCAGTCGGCAATTCGGGTACCCTTGTGTCCACATGGATGCATTTCCCATCACTGGGGGGAAAAATGTCATTTTTGGTCCTTTTTTTGGGGGAAATATCCCTAGAAAACCAAATGTTGTCCTTGGAGAAGCTCAAAAAATCTGGGGGTGACCGGAGATTTGGACCAGCCTGGGGACCTCCTCTTTCTCCTTGTTTTTCCATTATTCCTCAAAAAAAAGGACATCTAGGACACCATTTTTGGAAATGCATTGGAAAGAAATAATTCGGGATATGGGAAAACTGGAACAAGAAAATGCTGTTTCCAGATCTAGTGGTCAAAGTCATTTTCAACAGCATTTTATGACAAAAAAAATTTCTCTTTTTTTTGTTGGCATAGAGGAAAACTGTCCCAAAACACCAGCTCAGCAGCGCCCAAAAAAGCAGAATATTGCTAATTATTAGAAAAAGATATGAAAAAAAAATCACGGTTTTTCTGCAACGACACTGTGAAACCAAGGGCACGCGATGAAAGTAGAGGCTCGGCCTTAAAATAAATACAGATATCTCCGAGAAGATTTTTAAAAATATATTTTGCATACTAATTGCCTTGGATCGCAAATGCCAGCCACAATTACATTACACTTGGGGTTTTGCTGCAGTGGAAAATGTTTGATATTTTAGGTCTCGAAGCTGAAATGTTTCCAGCGACTCGGAAACTTGAGTGTAAAAAAAATGTCTCAGTAGGTGTCTCTGCAGAGCCGCATCTCGGCGCTGACCTTCTGCGGCTCGATGGCAAAACACGATCTCTCCAAATTAAAAGTCACTTTAATGAAGAAAAAGACAAAAAAAAAAAAAAAAAAGACCTTTCTTACAATAAGGCAACTGCCAACAACCAGGTGTCCAAGTGTAAATAAATGCTACTTGGGCTGATGTCTTTCCCCTTTACGATGTTTATTAATTTTTATTTATTTTGAGGTGGCACACATAAAAATTTATATCTCATTCCAACTCTGTGAAATCTGTTTGTGATTGAGTAAAGCTGGGGAAAAATTGGGGTTAGTTGGAGAAAAAAAAAAGAAACCGATGAGTTGATGGAGAAAGGGTTGGTCAAGCTCAAAGTCATGGAAAGGAGATTCTTAAAGCTCCTTTGTGGATGGATGGAGATGGAAAAAAAAAAAAGTTGGATTTAAATATTAGTAACAGAGAAATCCAGGCTTGTCCACAGGGCAAAGTTATATAAATTAAGATTTATAGAGAGAATTACTGCGTCAAGTCTGGCCGACCCAGCCGTCACCTCCAACCACCCGATGTTATGAAGAGGATGGTTGATTGGGGGAAATTTTATTATTGTTGATAGTAGTAGTGCAGTAGTTATGGATGAGCCTTGGAGTACTTCTGGGAATCAAAAGTGGAATGGTACTAGTCCTAGTTTTATTGCGATTGCGGTTGTCGGCAAAAGGCATGATGCTGGCTGAGTGAGTTGAGTGATATCTCATTGTCCTGTAGCTCAAGCGTTGGATATGCTTGAGAATAGGAGTAGTGCTGAGGCTGCTGCTTGTACTAGGAAATATTTGATTGTAGCTTCAATGGCTCGAGGGTGGTGGGATTTTGAAATGAAGGGGATGATGGCGAGGGTATTGATTTCTAGCCCAGTTCAGGCTATTAGTCAGTGGTTGCTTGAGATGGTAATAGTTGCTCCTAAGAGTAGGCTTAGGGTTGAGATTAATTTTGCGTGAGGGTTCGTTAGTAGGGGAAGGAGTTAAACCATCATTTTCGGGGTATGGGCCCGATAGCTTTGTTAGCTGACTCTACTAGAAAATAATATAGAGGAAGTATGAGGAGTTTTGATCTCTTCTGTGTAGGTTCGAGTCCTACTTTTCTAATGTTAATAGGAAATGAGAGGGCTGGTATACCTCTACGTTCACTTTATCATAGTGACCCTTAATGTTCAGGCACATTTCCTTTGTTCGGGTGCATTTTCTTAGGCAAGGTGGGAGGCCTGCATAGGAGATGGGTATGCTAGTATGTCAGAGGCATAAGGCCAGTGTTAGCGGTAAGAAGTTTTTTCAGAGAAGGTGTATGAGTTGATCATAGCGGAATCGCAGGTAGGAGGCGTGGATTCACAGGAAGCCTGAGGAAAGAAGGAGAGTTTTTGTAGCCAGGGCTGTGGGAAATAGCTCTGAAGGTAGATACCCACATGACGGGCGGGAAGATGAGAAGAAGAAATGGTGTCCTGAAAATGCCAAATATTAATAAATATTGCCGATCTGCTGCGATTCTCACTCAAAACAACAGCTGAAAAATGCAAAATTTAACCCAATTTAAGGGTCCCTAGAAGTCTGGCGTTCCACCAGATGATCGGCTTTGTGGTGGGGTTTTTCTTGGAAGTGAAGTCAACTGGGGAGCAGTGAGGACAACTTGGATGTTGAAGGAAAGTTGAATGGTTGGACTAAATTGGATTTTCCCCGCTTCCCATGCAACAAGCACCTCCCCTCTCCTGTCCCTGTCTGAAAAAACTCAAAAAATATTCATTACATGAAGAGAGAGAGTTAAAAAGGGTTCAGTGAGGACTCAAGGGAGTGAAAACCAACCAAGAAAAATGGAAGAAGAGGAATTGCTTGGTGGGTTTGCAGGCCAGAGACGCTAAAACTCTTCCGCAAAACAAAGCAGAGCACAAAAAAATAAAGCGATGGAGAAAACGGGGTAGAAAAATGTCAATAAGGTAACAAAGATTCAGGGAAGGCTCAGGACATAGCCAAAAATGCTGACTTTTCACCCAAACGTGGCCAACACCAGACTTGGAGACATGAGATTTCAGCAACAGACAAAACACTTGTTTGGGTCCTCTCTCCTCTTTCCATCACCTCCAGGCATTTCTGCATTTCCAGAAACTCTTGCGTTCTTCATTTTCAGAAGCACAAATGACACCAAGCCAAGGGCTGTCCTATTGGATACACCAGGGAAATCCAACCGCGATTCTCCTGTGACAACATTTTGACAGCTCCGGACGTTGTTTTCTCAATTTTGGTTGACATCCTTGTTATTGCACATCCATAATTCCTTAAGCAGGCTGTCCCGTGGTAAAAATCTTCACCAAAAATTGAAATATTTGGCTTTCATGACCAATCTGGTGTGCCTGCTCATAAAATGGTCAATGCAGCTCCCATGCCCTGAGAAAACCTTGTTCATTGACATATATCACATTTCCTTTATTTCCATTTTTTAAAACAATACGTAAATTAGCCACCCCTTAGCTGTTTTACCTGCTTTAATAGGACAATAATTAGTGAAGTCATCCCACACGCCATTTTCAAACACTGATCCTGCAATTATTCAGCTCTCTGGCCCTTAAAACTCAACTGATGGGTACCAAGTATTTCCACCCTGTTTTTTTACGCCTCATCCGTGCCAACTCAAAAATACTCAGCGAGTATTGAGTATATTCAGGCAATTGAAATTTCTTGGTTGGATAATTAGAAAATATTTGCTGTCGTATGGTCATTGGTCTGTCATCCTCATCCAACAACCAGACGAGATGGCAGCTCCTAGTCGTCTATCACCGGGAATATTTTGGTGCCCATCGTCGCCGAGACGGTGTTTCCCCTCCAATTGGGTCTTTGCGGGGTGAATTCCCATTTATTTAGCAATTGCCTCCAAATCTTCACTTGAATTTCTCAACTTTGTCTTGCCCAGAAGGCAAACGGCGGCGGCTCCGGGTTTGCAGGAATCGGAGGCGCTTGGGACATCTCCTTGGGCCTGATTATTTTCCAACAACTTGCGCTAATTTTCTGATACGATCCCCACCTCTTTGTGAAGCACTAAATCCTCATTACTTTTCCTGACCGATGCATTTTAATTAGATCAACACTTTAAAAAAAAAAAAAAAAAAAAAAGGGGAAAAAAAAAATCACAATAGCCACAGGACGGCTTTCCATCTCATTAACTCCCTCACTTATTATTTTCATGAAAATTACTGATAAAAACCGTGCATCTCCATTTGCTGGGACCGGGAGCTTCGTTGGCTCATATCTAACATCTCTCTCATCAGCCGGGATGCGAGCTGTTGCCATGGCGATGCACAATAATAGAAACTAATAAATTACAAACGAGATGCTCGTTGAGCAATTATTGTTCTCTTTTATGCAAGTGTCTTGCTAATTTTGATCATAAGGAATGCTCCCATAAAGCAGCGAAGGGATAAGAAGTCCATTTCTACAGATTATTAGAAAATAGAGAGAGGCCAGGGGTTTTTTTTAGAGCAATGATTAAGTGGTTTGGTGCTTTCAGGAAACTCAAATAAGAAAATAAAACTTCTGGGGGGGGTTTTCCCTTTCCAGCGCTAGGGGAAGAAAGTGGCCGCAAGCGTCACGTTGGCGGCATCAAACTCTGCTGCGCTTGGAGCTGAGCTGCTAAAAATCACTTTTTTTTTTTCATTTCCAGCAGCCTAAAAATGCCCTGAAAAACCCTAAAAAAGCCCCCAGCCTGTGCCTCCTCCTGGGGGGTAGCTCTGGTTTATTTTGAGTTGGCTGCAGTTATTTCTGCAACCCCAGATTTCATTTTCTGCCTAAAAAATCCAAGATTTGAGAGACAGAAATCCCTAAGTGACACCCAATGTCACATCAAGGAAGTTTTTGGGGTCAACCAGCCAACATTTATCCCCCGCACTGCAAATGCACATGAAAACCCCAACTCATGGACATTTTTTCCAAATACTAAGTTAAAAATCCCTTATTTTGCCCCAAATTCCACCAAGGTGCAGCTTGGTTTGGCCATTTCACTTGGTATTTCTGCAATTCTTGGGCATGTCCTTGTACTTGCCCACTGTGCTTGAGTCACCAGATGTTTCCTTCTCCCGGCTAAAACCCAAATTATGCAAAAAAAAAAAAGTCAAGGTGAGATTGCTGAGGGAGAACTGCAAAACATGCCGGGGCAAAAAAGGAACAGCAAAGCCAAAAAGGGTTATTTGAGATCCAAAAATCTGTTCAGCTGCCTTAAAATGAAGAGGAGAACAGGGAGAGAGGAAGTGGTGGAGACAATCATGATGTTTCTGTTCCTCCTGTCAATAAATAGTATTTTTTCATGAAAAAAATGCAAATTTCTTGCCCACTTTCCCACGCGCTTGCATGTCTTCTGCAATTCCATCCCCGTGACATTTCATTGCTGCAATGTAAGAGTTTTGGAGAAGTTCTCACCTCTCCGTTGTGCGGAGACACAAACATTGGGATTGTGGCTCTGCCAAATCCATGGAAAAAAAGGCCAGAAAAAAAAGAAAAAAGAAAAAAAGAAAAAAAAATCACCACAGCATCATTTATTGCATCACATGAGCAAGATATGGGTTATTTTTAACTATTTTCCTCAACTGGGGATGAGTTTTCATGAATTTTCAGGAGTCCCCAGGAGTTGTAGGGTGACCCTCAACTCACCTGTTGGCCAACGTGCAATGCTGGTGATTACGGGGAATTTTTAAGGCATTAAAAAAGGCCATAAAACCCCCAAATTATCCACAGCATCATTTATTGCGCCAAATGAGCAAGATATGGGTTATTTTTAACTATTTTCCTCAACTGGGAATGGGTTTTCATGAATTTTCGGGAAGCCCCAAGAGTTGTAGAGAGACCCTCAACTCACCCGTTGGCCAACGTGCAATGCTGGGGATTATGGGTCATTTTTAAGGTGTGAAAAAAATGGTAAAAAAAACCAATTAACCACAGCATCATTTATTGCACCAAATAAGCAAGATATGGGTTATTTTTAATTATTTTCCTCAACTGGGGATGGGTTTTGACGAATTTTCAGGAGGCCCCAAGAGCTGTAGAGCAACCCTCAACTCACCCGTTGGCCAATGTGCACCGCTGGGGATTACAGGCGATTTTTAAGGCGTTACCTGGGGGTGGAGGTTGATGGAGGAGGGGTTGGGGGAGTAGGGCCCCCCCAAGTCGTTCCTGAGTAGGTTATCGCTGTGCATCTTGGTTTTGAGGCAGGTGATGTAGCGGTTGCAAAAGTCTTTGCACAACTCATTGACCTTCTCCAGCTCCAGGAGGTGGATGCGCAGCACCTGGATTGCCTTCACCATCTACACAAGGATAGTAACGGCAGTTGAAATCAAAAAAAACCTCATCAAAATTAATATTCCCACCCAAAATCTAACATGGAACTGATCCTTACGGTAGAATTAAATGCATTTCCTTTCTCAAAACACCCAAAACAGCCCCAAAAAATCAATATTCGCACCCAAAATCTAACCTGAAACTGATCCTTACAGTAGAATTAAATGCATTTCCTCTCTCAAAACACTGAAACCAGCCAAAAAAACCAATATTCTCACCCAAAACCAATCCCAGAGTCCATCCCTCCACACCTGCAGGCTCCTTTTTCCTCCCCATCAATCACACCTCTGCAAAATGCACAAAAATTCCCATTGCCTTCATGGGAATTGCTCTTCTTGCCCCCAAAAATAAGCCCTGGATGTGGAGAAGTGTTTGGTTATTCTCCGGAGGCCACTTCTTCTAACGAGATTATGGGGCTGCAGCTCCGCCGTCAGCCTGGGCCTCATTAAAACGTACCCCATAAATGTGAAAAAATTTACACATAAAACATTCCTCGTGTCGAGCTGAAACCTGAAGTTTTACAGCCGCTGTTTGAAATCTTGCATAATATATAAAATTTCAGCTATTCACTCCGGGGCAATAAATTGGGTTTTATGTAACAAAGCGTCTTTGCATTTCAAAGGGTGTTTTTAACTTGCAAATTTTAGTGGTCATCTTTACAAACTGCCGGTCGCCACGGTTGGGAAACATCCTCAAAAATCCAGGGCCAAACTCGGATGGCGGCTTCACGACGGAGAAAGCGAAGTTTTGGTGGGCGAACAACAGGGATGATGGGTTGTGGCTGCAAAAAATACCTTTTTTTGCTTTTTATTTGGCTTTCTTTTTTGCATTTTCCCCCTTTTTTTCTTTTCTTTTTTTCCTCCTTTTTTCCTCGCAAAACGCAAGGCGGAGGCGTCGCGCCCCGGCTCTCCGCATCCTCCCAGGGCTCAACGGCCATGAAAGTCAATATTCAAGGGCAAAGGCAAGAAGACCTGACACATATATGTATAAAAAATAAATCTCTCAATTATCTCAGCTCATTTGCTTAGGGTCTCGTTTTATGTCCCTGCTCCGCTGCGTCGTATATCTGTCCGGATAAAGAGTTACAGTCCGACGGCGGACGTGCGCAGGGTTGTAAAAAATACAGATGCTGAATTAATTGACTGTGTGGCACTCGGCAGCTGATTGAGTTGATAATGGTGAGATCTGACCTTTTTCTAATTTCTAATTATGTGCATCTCGGCGGTGAGGAATACATGACTCTTATTCTAATGATGGCTAAGCCGCTGGCCTTTTCGGCCCCGCTTTGCCAGCACCGATTTCCCGGGAATCGGCGCTAAAAAAAAAAAAGAAAAAACACCCCCAAAATCACCAATGCGAATAGGGGAAAAATATCGGTTTAAAATGTTAAATTCTGTGCACTAAGAGACTTTTTCATCCCAAATTCCCTCCGGTTGGAGCTTCCCGCCAACAGGAACATTCTTCTTCAGCATCACGTTCACCATGTCTTGATGAAGGCCGAGCACCCTGGGCGACGTGACAGCTTTTGGGGAGGTTCTGGGCATTCGATTAGAATATATACACACAGATATATCCCAGAAATAGGAGAAAAATACATATGTATATATGAGAATATAAATATATCCAGTGCTGTGATCCCATCCACGCAATCGATGCATTTCTCCACAGCCTAATTTCACCTCCGCAGCAAGAGTCACTCCCAAACAAGGCCTAAAAAACAAGATGGGTGCCGGGTTTTTTTGGAAGAAACCACCAAAAACCAGTGAAAATCACCTCTGTGGACACGTCTCCTGCACTGGCCGTTTGCTGGAGGTGTTTCACCTTGATGTATGTAGGAATACATTTTCCTCCCCCAAAATTTTTGACTTTTTTTAGCTTCAGTTCTTTCCTCCTGCAAAGTCATCGCACCCATTTTTATCTAATTTGATGCAATATTTTGTTTTGGTTTGTTTGCCCACCTCAACATTCAATGCATATTCAGTCCCCAAACTGAAATAATCCAAAACGTTGCTTTTTTTGGTCTGTTCTTGGCTACAGAAATTGCCAAATGGGTTTTGGAATCTGCACGTGGGGCTTCACGCACCCCATATTTTTGGGGGGGGCTTTCCACAGGCTCCTAAACCACTCTGGATTTAGGGATCTCACAAAACAAGCTGAAATCAGGCTCAAAAATGCAGGACTTTAATCCGTCTTGAAACTGTTTCTTGAGGTTTTTTAGGACTTCAAATTCGGATTAGCATCTCTGGGTCTTCTTCCCTTCGTATCAGTCACTGGACAAACTCACGTCCGCGATATCTGCAATATTTGGGAAAAGCTGCATTTGAATTGCCTGATTTGCTTCTTTTCTGGGACAGAAATCCCTCTGCGATGTGTCCCAGGGGACACGCCAACCCCTGGGGAAGGTGTTTTGCTCTTTGCATGTTCAGAGGTGGGCAAAATTGCCTTTCTTGACCCAAAAAATTTGCTTGCCGAGCGCTGAGAGAGTCCATCAGGATGGCGTCAGGGACATGTCCATCCCTACACTTGCCATGGAGACCACCTGTGGAGGCTTCCTGGACAAAAGAAGATTTGGAGATGTTTTCTGAGAAAAGCTCCATCCCAAGCAGTCTTCTGAGGCACCTTCCAGCAGCAATGGGTACAGTAGGAAACTTGGGTTGCGATGATAGAGAAGCCACCAAAAATGGCCCAGAGTGTCCCAAACCGTTGATACACATCACCCTTTTTGGATAAAAGTTCTTATTTTGCCTTTTCTAGGACAAGAGCTGCCCATAACTCTTGAAACAAGATGGCACAAGACAAGAACGCAGTTGCTGTTGCATGTTTCCCTGGAGAGCAGGAATTCCTACTACAGAAATCACAAGTTTTGGAGCACAAACCAGCCCTTTGTCTTGGCTGTTCCTAGGAAATACACTGATGTCATGACATTTGTGTGGCAAAACCACCCAAAAATTGGGCAGGGGTTTGTTTCCACAAGCGATCTTATGGAAAAGGTCTCAGAGAAGGTCCTGGAGAAGGTCTTGCAAGGTCTACGGAGAACATTGCCAAGACAGCCAACACTACCAACAGAGCTCCAAGACGTTTCCCAAGGTGGTAGATCTTCATAACTTGTTCCTCATTCCCTACCCTCTCCCCAAACCCCCCAAAACCTCCTGCCCACCCCCAGTTGCCTCTACCAGGTTGTCCAGCTCAGGGTCATCGCTGAAGAAGGGCTTGTGCTCCTGCTCCTGCTGGTGGACGAAGTTCTCGATGTCGACGTCGAAACTGGCCGAGGTGATGCACTCGGAGCCCTGCGTCGCCTGCTCACACTTCTCGAAGAGCAGCGTCAGCAGCGGGAACAGCGGGTGCCTGCAGACGACGAAGGAGACCCCCTAGAACACCCACCGGTTTAGGTCCCATCTCCATTTTTACCCCACACCGTCCATCCGTTCCCTCCCAGCTCACAAGAACCTGGTGGTGCAAACCTCACTCCCAACCCAACACTGGAAGCTCTCCCTCTGGACCTTTTCTGACAAGAAAAAAAAGCTTAAAAAATGACAAAATTCACCATCTTCTCCACCAGACAATGACTTCTGCCAACATCTTGGTGCTTTCCATCATTTCACCAAAGCCACGGGTGAAAAAAGTTTGGCATCACGGTGGTTGTCTTGGAGGCATCTGCCGTCCTGGTGGCTTCACATTTTGAGGATGGACATCAATGGGGATATTTCACCCAACGGTTGGAGATGTCAGATGGGATGAGCCCATGTTCCTACGTCCCCTCAGTATCCTATGGACACACACGCCTACAGGTTCCACCTCCACCAAGAGGTACCTCCATAAAGCACATCCAGGTCTACACACAAAGGAAAAAATGGGCCAAATCCCACTTCTTTCTCACTAGGAGATGAGTCTTAGAAGACAAAGATTTGCAATTCTTCATGCAGATCTACAATTTGCAACTCTTGCAAATCCATAATTTGCTCTAATGATGACAGAATATAAAATGCAAATACACCTCCAACACCAAAGCGCATGGAGAAGGGGCTGAAGACCACAAGTTAGCATGACCCTCAATGAACCTTTCTGTGCAATTAAAAAAAAAATCAAAGTATTTATGGAGTCTTACAGCAAAATGCTGCTCCAGGGATGGTTTTCCCCCAGCACTCCAGTTATCACAGCATGACGGGGTTTGCTCCACTGGTTTATCTCCAAAAATGGTCCAAAAGATGGTTATGAATCAATTCCCAATGGTCTTTTCCGAGATGGAGTCAGGCGAAGGGGTTAAATCTTCATTTGCAGCCGCTAATACCGCGGCATATTCGAGTTTAATCTCTCCTGATCCCGGTTTAATGCGAGATTCACCAAGGATGGAGCGGAGAATGGGGGGGGGAAATAATTTCATAATTTCGGCTCAGCCCAGGGATATGAAAGGCAAATTCCAGGTGGAAATACTGGGATTTATGCACCGCCAGGTCCCTGCTTCCGTTTCTACCAATTCGCAGAAAAGGCACAGAATTACCCGAAAAAATGTGTCTTTTTTGGGGCATATTGCAGCCCCGGAAGAATTTGCAGCCCTTTGAGAGGCTGTGGGTACCAAGGGGGTTTGGGGCGTTGCTGCATCACCCTGCACTGCTCGGGGTTAATAATCGGGGCCGCTGGCCCTGGGAACAGCCGGGAGAGATGGGGGGGGATGGTTTGTTTGCTTTGGAGTTGGGAAGAAAATGGAATAAATTGAAACCGAATAGAAATACTAAAATTAAAAATGAAAAATTAAAAGTAAATTAAATAATAAAAAGAAATGATAACAATAAAATCAGGTAAAGCAATAAATTAAAAATAAATTAAATAATAAAATGAGACAATAAAAATATATGATAGAATAATAAAATATAACATAATAATACAAATAAGAGGAAATGAAATGGAAAAGGAAAAGAAAGGAAAAGAAAAGGAAAAGGAAAAGAAAAGAACATGAAAGGACAAGAAAGGAGAAAGGAGAAAGGGGAAAGGGGAAGGGAGGGGAGGAGAGGAGAGGAGAGAAAAGGAAAGGAAAGGAAAGGAAAGGAAAGGAAAGAAAAGGAAAGAAAAGAAAAGAAAAGAAAAGAAAAGAAAAGAAAAGAAAAGAAAAGAAAAGAAAAGAAAAGAAAAGAAAAGAAAAGAAAAGAAAAGAAAAGAAAAGAAAAGAACAACAATAAATACAGATTAAACTAAATAAATAAAATATTGAAATTAAAACAAAAACAATTAAAACAAAACAAAATTTTTAAAAAAACATTAAATAAATAAAATTTAAACAAAACAACATAAAAGTAAAATAATAAAATCAAACAAGGGGGAGGTGCCAAAGCTCCAGGGTGGGTTAAGGGGGAGCTCTGAGCCTTTCGGTCAAGTGTCGCGGAATTTGAGTTTCTGCCACCAGTTTTGAGCCGAATTGTTGCTGAATTCTTTTCCTTTTCACGCGCCAAAAAAATAGCCAATGAAAAAATCCCCCCGACGGCACAAGGAAGAGTTTTGGGGTGGAAAAACCCGCTTTTGCTGAATATGGTTTTGCAAAAAAGTTCTTTTTTTGTTGTTTTGCTTTTTGTCTCTCTTTTTTTTTTTTTGGAGGAGGAGGGGTGGGGGATTTTGTTTGTTTTTTTCCAGGGAATTCTCGAAATCAAAGACCCCAACCAGCCCTGCCATTTTCCTGCAGGACCGAGGTCATTCGCAGTTGCTCATAAAAAGGCTCTGACACAGGCTAATAAAGGGGAATTAATTGCTCTAATTACCTCATTTTGCACCTTCAGCTCCGTCCACGAAAAAAAATTAATATTAGAAAACAAACATAATGCAAAGAAATCCGTTTCCCACTTGGAAAAAATCCCTCTCGCAGCATCGGGGTGAGGGGTTTTTTTCCTTTTTTCCATCTTTTTTTCTATGTTTTATGGTCGATAAACCTCCTGCTAGAGCAGAAAACCCAGCGGGGACTTGTCCAGCGGTTTCGATATTTCACATTTTCCCAGTGGTTGATCAACCAACGGCTCCAGCCTTGGTGCAATTATTGAAAATTAACCAAAATCCAGCGGTTTAGGTGGAGGCTGAAACCTCCCGTGTACATTTAACGACACGCAATCCACGTTAAACACTGTAAAGATGAATATCCAGATTTTGCATCAGCAAAAAAAAAAGGCTCATTTGGTGTGTTTTTAGAGATAAAAATATATTTTGGGGCTACTTTTGGCTGGGACTCAAAAATAAGCGGGTTTGGGCAACCAAGTCCATGTGTGGGACCAGCCAATAATCTTTTCCCCACTTTTCTGGATGGGAAATAACTCCAAAAAATGGCGTTTCTGGCATTTTTTT